>NW_003217015.1:545430-552889 GCF_000006405.1 Perkinsus marinus ATCC 50983
CGAAAGCCGAGGTCTAAGTTTGGAATACTGACCAGAGGGTGAGTCAGCGAACTGAAGTGAATAAGCTACCCGAGCATTAGTCACAGAGTCAAGTGCCGCATCTCTAGTCCCCCAGTATCAAGGGTAATAAGAGAAGAAAAAAAATCGTACTGCTGGGGTGCTCCACATCCCTACAGCAGTCCTTGGAGTCTGCCATTCTATCATTGCAACACTCATTTTCATCAACACAACAGGTTGTTTAGTGCTCGCCTCACGGGTACTTCGCTAGGTCACGCACTTTCCCTCTCATCAGGAATGATGGTACGATCCCCAGCTGGGGAATCTCTGTGCCAGGAAACCATACCGTGCTTCTCTCTCACGTATATGACTTGGAGGAGGAGGGTTTTTTAGACTGGCGGCACCAGTGTATAAGAATGTGTCGCGCATTACAATATGCCTTGCAAGCGTGACGCACGTGTGCGTGAAACAAGGGAAAAATGATATTCTTGCAATATTGCAGTCTCCGCTGGGGATGACAGAGGTATAGACCATTCCTCAAACCAATGGCCCGAAGACCAGGTGCCGAGTTAGGCGAATTTCTAATGGCATTACAGACCAAAACTTGAGAGTATACTCTGCTTATGAAGTCTCATTAGATCTCTCGGTCCATGTCGAGCTTCTTCAAATGCATTATGATGCAAGTCAGAATGACAACTTGTCTCCTCGTGGTCGACGACAACTAGCTGCTATCCGAATCACTCCCCGAGGACGCGACAATAATACTTAACGCACTCAAGACTTGGCGTAAGGAAACTTAATTTGAATGTTGAAGATGCCCATGGTAGAGTATTCAGGCTTGAGCAAAATAGCGCTGGAAATCCGATAACAGTGTAACACGGCTACTCCTATTCTCGAGAGATACCTCATAGCAGCGATCAGATATATGGCAGATCTCCGGGCGACAGGTACTACAGATCACCTGACCACAGTAGAGCGAAAAACATTAAGCATGGCAGGAGAGAAAATGACAAGTACCTGAGCGGGTGGGGGAGGACGATGCCCTAGAGGGTTGGGGTTGGTCACAGACGATATGAGCCTCGCGAAGGCCTCTCGATATCTATAACGAATCCGCTGATCATGTTGCTGGTAGCGAGGAATGAGTGTCGCTACTGTGCATCTAATGCTGAGTCAATCTCGTCTAGCAGATAAAGGGGCGGCTGCTCTGAACGTAGTATGGCGAACAGAAGGGCTACGGCAACCTAAGCCCTCCCGAGAAGGAGGAGAAGTACTGGTTCAGGGGAGTGACTGATCACTTACAACAGACTTCTGGCTACCACTCAACTCGTGCATTCTACGCATGTTGGTAGTTCCAGCAGCGAACATCACCTCGATCGATACTCCAGCATACCTGAGGGGACTACTTAGAATCCACCGACAAGACCCGAACATATTTCAAGCGATAGAATCGACACGCGCTTATGCCGTGTGTCAGACTAGAGTCTTCCGAATGCGGTGTACAATGATAAGTCAACCACGAAAATTGTCATGGGGAAAGATACAAACACCGAGGACTCACTTCTCATCGACTGTTGCAGCAGCACCTATATGGTGTTCCTCCTCCTCCTCGTCTTCTCCCTCATCCAGTCCCGGACTAGGATCGCGCTTGAGAAGCCTCATTTTGACTGTGCCACCTGGAACCTGGGAAGGACTTCTACTATGATGATGAGCAACACCAGGCCGCCTACTAGTTCTCTGAATGTTGCCGCGAAATGTTCATTAACTTGAGCAAAGCTCTTGATGATGTTGTTATCCTTTTCTCCGTCTAATTTGGCTATCAACTCGTCTATTGCTACCTATTAACACCCCACTATGGCTACTCAATCCACAGCAAGTTTCCTTGTCGTCTACCTGGCCTTGGTCCATCTCCTCCTGACTTCGCAGTAGCTCCTTATACTGGCCATCAAACTGAGCAAACCTGAGCAGCATACCGCTCGCAACTCCTAAACCCTTTCCATAGTTGTTACTGTTCGAGTGCCTTGTTATTAACAAGAGGGTATTTCTCCAGCTCGCCTCTACACTCCATAGCTCTCCTCTGTAGCTGACGTATGGTAACTCCCTGAGAACTCCCTGCCGCAGCACTAGAGGTATACCTGCCGCTACTACCTCGCCTATCTTCTTGGTCTCGTCTTCAATTCGCTCAACACTACCCGACAACTCCGCGACGATCTCATCCAGCTTCGAATCAGCGATTTTGAACTTATCTTCATAACTATGCAAAAGCAGCGATTCTCTTCCCTCTCATCTGCCCAAGCCTCACTCCGTGATCTCATTCTGATTTTCATTGTAGCTTTCCTTGAGCTTCAATATGGTCCTCTCGGACTCTGCCACTTCCTGCTCCATATCTTCCACTGACTTACCTACCAGCTACTGCCACCCTTTCGATGTTGGAGTAACTACTCTTAGACACTATGGACTCCTCCAACTCAGCTCGCCGCTCTTCTCGTAGTGCCAATTCTTGCTCTATCTCGGCCAACTCCCCCGCTAGCCACTGGCGCCTCCTAACACCATCGTAGTAGTAGCGAATACCCAAGACGCACTCTGTGAAGCCCACCGCTGCCGTTCCCTCCAAATGATGGTAGCCTCTGTACAATTCATCTCCACAGTCTTGAGCTCCTTCTGTAAGTTCGGGATCTGCATGCCGATGAGAAGCGATTCTCGGTCTCTAAGCCTCGCGATGGCGTCTGCGAGCTCTCCTGCCGCTCTATCACAGGAGCAACAAGAGTGCCAAGGGCAGGGACAGCATACGCTCACTCCGTGATCTGTGTCAATCTGTGTCCCTTCTCCTCGATTTCCTCCTCCAGCTTCTCTAGTTGTTGGGCCTCGGCAACAGTGAGGGCTCCAGATGGCAACTTCTTCGTCTCTATCAGTAATACAGTCGACGCCTCCACCCTGTGTGCAGCAGCATCAACAACTCACTCATCTCTGCACGTATAGCTATGATATCCAGTTCTAGTTGCTCTCTTTCCGCCTCATATTCCCTCTTCAGCCTAAGACACACTACGCACTCCCGACACTCTGCTTCCTCTCGAGCCCTTCTTACTTCGCGGCGAGCTCCAATGAATTCTCCAATCGGTGAACAGCTTCCCGATCTTCAGTCACCTGCCGAAGCCTGGAGGATTGGGCCTAAGTCGATATTGATCCTGGATCAAATCATGGTCCTCTCCCTTCTTCATCAGCCTACATTGAGCTGAGCTTGAGCAGTGCATCTTAAGTCAACAAGATGCTCCTGTAGCTCCCTCTCTGTTGTTCGAAGCTGCTGAACTTGTTTTTCGGCTTCGGCTATTCTTTCTCGATTCCTATTTATATCCACCTCCAACTCCTCAGCGTGATACCTACCACACAATAGACACGACATGGCCAACTTAGCGCCGATCAGAGTTCCCATTATCGTACCAGTCTCGGAGCCTCGTGTACCGTTCTGGACTGGTGTAACCTCCCTTCATCACACCTGGTATGATCAAGTTGTAACTGCTGCTCGCTATTGCGTTGGATACCTCTCCAAGTGCTCGTATCTCCACCTTCGGTGACGGCATCCAAATGGAAGTCCGCAAGCTTGGCGCCCATTTCAAGGTCCGGCACGAGTACATGCCTGAGACACGTAATCGACCATCTCGAACTCTTAGCAGTCCCGGTATTGACTACACGACAGAGATTGCTCGCCACGGTCGAGGACTCACCTTCGCCAAACCTGTTCCACTGCACAGCGGGCCCAATCTGGACTCTCGATGACATCGACGAGTGGTAGGATATTCGCTACTTCCCCACGAGGGTAGGAGACATCACTGTTAATGATTCGTACCTTAACCATGACAAAATTATAAAAGAGTCGATGCTCGAGTGGCACGGCCACAGTACTATCCACTAGATGTACTAACCTTCCCATACCTGTTCCAATGGGGTCAAGGTGATCCGCAAGGGCTTCCCTATCTCCACTTGTTTCTCTCGTATAAAGCTGAGACATTCCTCTCCCACTTTATCATCGTCCACCAAAATGTTGAACAACGATAAGCCGCCCGTGACTTCGGCGCACAAACGGTATTGCTGAAGAAGCCGGAAATGGACAACTGGTGGCAAATGTGCACAGCCTCTCTATTTGGGATCGATCGCAGTAGCGAGAAGGACTTGCAGCAAGATGAGCACCTCTAGTATATCCACATGCTCAATGAGTAACCCATGAACACCGTCAATGCCCGATTCCATCAACCATGTGTACCTACACACACCGTACGTGTCCTCCAATAGCTTGAAGTAGTAAACGATACGGAGGCATGTGGGGAAAAGTCACTCACCCCTCTCGTACAGCACGAGGCGCTGTTCGCCAGACTGCTTCTAGTAACTCTTGCCGCTGTCTGGAAAAGCTCTCCTCTTCTTCCCTCAACGCGTTGATTTCCTGACCGTAATCCATCAACGAATCGCAGGTGGGCGTTCACTAGTAAAGTGATGAACACTTTGTAGCGAAAACGTCAAGCTGCAGTGGCGCCTCAAAAGATCAACTATGACCTTCGTCATGACAGATGAGAGTGTGAGTTCGGTTAGGAGAGGCCACCACCTTCATTTTCTGCCTTATTTCATCCTGCGTGTCAGCGATGTTCCTCTCAGTGGTCGCTATATCGGCATCTCCATTCTGTCCAGCATAGGCCTGGCTTTCTGCCTCTAGCCGGGCGATCTCGGCACCGATACGGTCAACTGAGGAGAGGCAAAGCGGCTATTCGCACCATCACAGCCCACAGCCTCAGAAGCATGCATAGCTTCGTGCCCTTCAAGGTAGGACTGTTAGGGTCCAATCAACCATAAAGGTGCATCCCTCGAGACGCCTCACTCTCTTGTTGTTCTTCGTCGAGTTGTGCTGTTTGTTTTCCCAACAGGCCCTCTACTTCCTCCAGGCGTTGGTTCTTGGATGCCACCTTTTCGGAGAGATACTCATTCCTCTCCGCCACCGATGCGTAACTACGGAATGAGCAACATCGAGGGAAGATTGTGACCCCGTCGAGTGCGAATCCTGTAGGAATTGGCGAAGTTCAATAACACTTCAACAGGCCCTGTGGCGCAACGGTAGCGCATCTGACTCCAGATCAGAAGGTTGTCCGTTCGAATCGGGCCGGGGTCATTTATCTAGAGCTATCTTTTGTAGTCATCACTCATTTTCTGTCATTAACCAGGAAAATTAAACGCTCAGTGGACTCCTCGAAGTATTTTCGATACCGGCGAAGGGTCTATCACAGGCCGACTCTATTTGCCCATCACTGTTCACCTTGGGCCGGAGCCTTTCTTAACGGCCAATTTCTCTCGCTTACGGGTCGCCACAGCCAACTCGGAGCGCAAGGAGCTGCATGCAACAACATCATCAGCGCGGTTATCGTACGAGGGGGTCTACTCCTGTTCCTCCTCTATACTCTGCAGCTGAGCTTTCTTGCCCTTAAACGCAGTGGTCACATCATCCAACTCCTCGTTGGCTCTCTCGAGTCTTCCCCGTAGCTCCTCCATCTCAGCTGTGCCTACAATTCAAGTGAGAGTCCGCACCTCTTCGTTTAATAGTGTACCACTACTCTTCTCGACAGCCTCGTCGCGCCCTTCAGATGCACCACAGATCTCCGCATGCTCTGTAGATAGTTTCTCTCGACGCTTCGATAAGAACCTCACTGAAAGTCAGTTCCATAAAGCTGCCCATTCCCTATCAACGACTACATCTAGTCGAGGTCTCGGTGAGCTCTTTAGTTAGCTCCTCCAAGGCAGACTTCTCCCGACCCACCTCAGCGGACATGTCCGTCATCACGCCCTGTTCCCCTCCTAGGTCGGCCAGAATCGCCGATGCCTGCTACACGATTCTGCGATCGTTGAATGGGACACCCCCAACCTGCTGCTCGAGTTCCTTGATGCGCTCCCTGCACTGCCTCTTCTCTCTATCAGCGATGACACTCTCAATCGCTACCCTTTCTCGACTGAGTGCTCTCGCCCTAACAAGACACCTACCAATCCCTCCCTGCCTTGTGCCTACTCTTGCAGCTCCTTCTGCTCCTCGTCTAGCCTATCGAGTTTGCCTCTAATATCATCCATGACCTCCGCTATGTGCTCTCTCTTCTTCCTCGTAGTCTCCAGAACAGCAAGCGACTCCGCACGCCTGACTCGGGCTATGCAATGCTATACCGTTGCCACCCTATCTCACCGTTCATCGTATATATGAGCTCCCGATACCTCCTTGAGAAGATCCAATCGCTTAGCATCAGACATTCGCGTCAAGGCCGTCACCTTACCATTCTCCACTATAGAGTACCTACACCCTCCACTATCCCTCTGACCAGCAAGGCACTTCTCACGTGTTGTGTTTATTACTAATACCAGCGCCTTCCAGCCAGCTATCAACCTCAGCCTTAGTTACCTCCTTACCATTCCATTCGTACCTACCGCTAAAATCTCTCTCATACCTCCTTAGACACCCTACACGTCAGTGTTGATGGTAATAGTCCTTCGAAGGACCACTTCCGCCTTGTCTACAGGTATCTTTCCATCAGAGTTATCGAAAGTAACCTCAACAAAGGCTGAGGCCACTTGCTGCCCCTGACCTACTCCAACCCGTCATCAATGCCCATGCCCTCATCCACACCTACTTTCATGGAGCATAGCCCGTCGCTGTTGCTCTTTGCTGACTCCGTCCCCACCAAGAGCGAATCGTATTGCCGAGAATCTGCATAGGTCCAAAGAGTAAGCAGTACTAGCAGCGTAGTCAACCAAAAACGTTGGTGATAATATGAAAATTGTGAAGGAATTTTGAGAAATTCTCGTTGACTCCTTACACTTCTACCCGAGTTAATGTATAAACTATTAAAATTAGTGAGGAAACTCCAAAGCTCAGCTGAGGAAAGCAAACACTGAGCGCTAGTGCCAATAGACTTACATATTGCTCTTGCCACTGCCATTGAGCCCTACGAGCACATTAACTCCAGCGTGTAGATCGACTATGGTAGTGAGATCTCGGTAGGTCTTGTAGCCCTTTATTGTGAGCTTCTTTAAATGCATTAGAAAGGTGAATTATGAACTGCATATGCACATTGACCCCCACAGGAACTACCTACCCTATACGCCTTTTATTGACATCAGCCTTCAACACAACACACAGTATTTTACACTAGGATACGCACGAATCCACGGCATTACAACGAGAAACAATCACGGTGGTACAGGATGGTATCACAGATTCAGGAGCGTTCAAACATACCAGCTAGCTTCCTCCGTTGCTTAGCAGTCTCGGCTTTATTCTTCCGTTCGATTAAGTCCATCTCGACCTTAATCGACCTACAATGATGGAGCTTCTAGCAGCCTCCTGTGGTGAAGTAACCTATTACCTATCAGTTGGGTCGAGGGAAGCAGCCTCATTTAAGTCCGATATGGCAGCATCATAGTCCCCTAAGATGTGATGAGTGAT
>NW_003217015.1:552989-555732 GCF_000006405.1 Perkinsus marinus ATCC 50983
GGACGGTGGTTACGACGAGTAAGGACGTGAGATGATAATGGCCAATGCAGCACAACTACTGCTAGTACTACTACTACTACTACTACTACTACTACTGCTACTACTACCTCTGCCAGCCCACGCTACTGCTCTCCTGTAGAAGGCCTTAGCCGTCGGCTTCAACTCGATCGAGGTAGTAGCAGCATCAACGCCCTTCTTGAACCTTGACAGCACCCGGACCTATTCTGAATCTTCCTCACAGGGCCTACTTTGCTTCTTTACAGTAGCAGTTAGCCATATTAAGATGTATCGTCCGTTTTAACTCGTTGATATGGGCCAAATCCTCGGCCCTAGTGGGCGTAGGTCTCCCCTCCCCCGATGGCCCCACCATAGACGCTAAACTATCTGCCTCGGACTTCTGCCCATTAGGGTCTCTCAACACTACAAGGGCCATACCTCACACAAGCCTAGGGGGTGGTCTCTACTACCTCGTAACTCGTTGAGGGCCAGATGGTATTTAAATAGAGCCTTTTTATAATTACCTGCTTTGAAGTACCTAACCGTAAAATTCCTACCGTAACTTTCGCGAATCCTACTCTAGCTCCTACTCGTTCCCATCAGCTTTGTACCCCTCGCAGGCTTCTATAATCTCCGCCACTGAGCTCATATGAGAATAAACAATTAGATGTTGAGAGAGCATTGCATAAATCTTGCTTACTTGATTAATCTTGCATTTCCTCAACGATTCCCGACATGTACAGGGTATCATAACTACTGTTGTTGTAGGGATGGGAAGGGAGCGTCTCGAGGCAGTCGACCTGAGCCAGAACCATTACGACGTATTAGAAGTCAATGCTCGGACGGCCACTCAAGCCGACATGAAACGGAGCTTTAGGAGGTACTACTACTGGGCACTGGAAGGGGGGTACTACTCCGAAGTGGACATATGCTGGATATTACCGCTACTGCTCCTACTCACCTCAATGCAGTCGGTAATCGTTCTTCACTATAGATCGAATTATTAGAGAGGTCGTATCGGACAACTGGTTGGTAGCGAGCTCAATATTCGTGAGGGCTAACACAGAAAGCCCTCTTCTGGGCCTGTTTTGAATCTTTCTATTCCGTGCCTTTGGATACGTCATCCGTGTGTCAATTGCCCACGTCTTCGATAGAAATCTCCTCTCTGTATATCATAGGATGGTCGAAACTCTGCGAAATATTTCTCGTACCAGAATTTCGGCGATCTCTTCCCAAGGCTTTCGGGTTGACTTCCATCGATTTCATTTATCCCCCCCCTCATCCATGGCCCTCAGCTAACCCTCGTGGGCGCCCCTCAAAATATCTCCCACCTCGGGGCTTATAAGCTGGCCTAATGCTTTGCTAATCATATGTGTAATTATATCACTGATATTGTTTATAAACATGTAACGATAAGATGTGGACAAACATGACTTCTGATAAGCCTCTTGCCTTCCCCCCAATACCTTTGCCAGGGGTGTTGGCCTATGCCGCTGCTGATCCTCTCAGGCTCTGTTTGAAGTACCATCCCGACAAGGGAGGGGCGCATGCCACCGACCAATTCCATCGAATCAAAATCGCCTACGATACGCTGTCTGACCCAAAGCAGAAAGTGAAGTGAGTTAGTAGCGGTTAAGGATTCATAAAGAGCGTTGCCAGGTTCGACCAAGCTTACTTCTATGCGAGACATTCAGTTCCCCGAAATTTCAAACGCATACCACGTAAGACACCTCGCCATGATTGATACCACACTTTGGTGACATCAGAGCCCTCGCCGGTGGAACCCTCATCGAAGCGGCCAAGAGTCCATCCAACAACAGCAGCAGCAAATGGAGGAAGAGGAGTAATGACGAGCTCCTCAGGAGTGACCTCCCCCACCGAGACTGTGTCCGGAAGTACTCTTCATAGTAGTAGTTGCCTCTTGTCCACCGCCGATCCTCTCGTCGAGTTAGGCGTGAGTCCACCTTCTGATGAAGCTGCTATGGGGGATGGGAATTTGGAGAGTATGAGCATCACCAAGCTCAAGTGTATAGCGAAAGTGTGTCGGAGGGGGCTGACAGCGTTTAGGAGCTGACAATGGTGGCTTATCGTAGGCTCGGGCCATCGACATCGCGACCTGTATTGAAAAGGCTGATATCATCAATGCTATAAGGAAGGGATTAGAGGAAACGTCTGCATCAGGAACAGCAGGAGGCGACGAGGTAAAACACTGTAAACGGTCAATGAGTGTTAGTCCTGAATTAGGAGAAGGATGAGGCACGACCGATGGGGAGCTCTGTTGCAGCGAGGGGAGGGGCGGGTGATGATGACCCTACACTTCACAAGGAGGGTAACAGCTCGCGAATTGGTCAATAGGGATGGGTATGGGTGTCATATCTTAGGTGACGATAGATGCCGCAAAGCAGCGTATGAGCGGGAACTTGCCTCTTGTAAAGATGAGATGCACCTCTCTAACGAGAGCCTGGCCGTCTCGACTACTCTAGTGGATAATCTATCCAAACTCCAACGAATGCTAGACTCAACAGCTGCTTATGCTACTGACCACTCCTCGGCAATCTCCAGTCTGCGGTCGCGCGTCGGGACTGGAAGTGTACGTAGTAGGGAGGGCTTAGCGAGCGTAGGTGGTAGTAGTACGTTGTCACCTAGTGGGAGGTTTTCGAGCGCTATGCAGTGCCATATGGGATCTTTGCTGTCCGGGGCGAACGCAATCACTGATGTGAAGAATGCTCTGTGCAAGCTCTCGGAA
>NW_003217015.1:555832-586282 GCF_000006405.1 Perkinsus marinus ATCC 50983
TTCACTGATTATGGTGTAGTCCGTTTCATACCGCCCGAGAGCAGCAGTCCTGGGGATCTGATGACGTTCGATCCTCCAACTCGAAGGGTGCGAAAGCGGCCTCCTATAGCATTTCGAACGCCACAGGAAGGGCATCCGAGAGTTGTGCGGGAGGAGAGCGGGAAAGAATTTGTTTTAGTGGATTGAATTTTCCCGCCTGTAAAGTACATTATTACGTCCGTTGCATTTCTGTATACTACCATTGCTTCTTTTCTCCTTCCTTGCATGTACTATTGTTGTTAGTAGTAGTAGCCACCACAGCATCCGTCTCTAGGAGGGTAACTGTCGGTATTGAGTTAACGTCCTTTCTACCACACAGGGGATGGGTTGGTGCTGCACTGAGGAAAGAGGACTGTCGATTTACTGTTGTGATAGGCCAACTTGCACTCTTGGCCGATCTTGCATTTCCTCAACTGTAACATGCGCAATGCGAGAGTGATCCCAGGTAGACTACTTTTTGTTAATGGCTACTACTGCAAGCAATAGTGGTAACCTTATTGGCAGCAAACGAGTAGATGTTAGTCGGAATCATTATGACGTGTTGGAGGTGAATGCAAGGACAGCTACACCTGCTGATATTAAAAGGAGTTTTAGACGGTATTACTACTACTACTGTTGTTGTTGCCGCCCACATCATAGCCCTCAGGTTGTGCCTCAAGTACCACCCCGACAAGTCAGGTCCTGATGGTATTGGTCGCTTCCAAGAAATTAAGGTTGCTTATGACGTATTGTCGGATACTCTTAAGAAAGCGCAGTAAGTTGATCCATCCCTCCTCCTGTTTGAGGGCCCTTTAGGTTCGACCATATCTTCTTTTATTCACGCGGCACAGTCCCGTTCAATGCTAAGAGGATAGCTGGTATTACCACACTTCCTACATCTTGCGAATACTAGTGGCACTGTAAGGATGCATCCATGCATCTCAGAACCGAACGCCTCCGAGCCCTCATCCAAGCGAGCCAAGCTCGAGACCGTCACACCTGATGGTCACGAGCAGGCTGGTGCTGCCTCTCCTTCGCCAGCCATGGAGAGCAGCGTTGAAGGGATGGGTAATATAGCGGGGACGCGGTCCTGACGACATTGTTTGTACTAGGTGTGAGCCCCCCATCAGATGCCGGGAATAGTGGCGACGATGGTCTTAGCAATCTGAGTATTCCTGAACTTAAGGCTCTAGCACTGGTATGTCGGTGTTAGTGTCAATAACAGACGATGTGTAACTGTATAGGAACGGGGTATCAATATTGCCTATTGCTTGGAGAAATCCGATATGGTTACGGCGATACGTAGGGGGCGGGTGGTCCAGGCGGCACACCAATCCAAAGCTTCATCGGCTAATGCAGCGAGTTCTCCTTCAACAAGCAATAGACCATCTATTCCTAAACCGCCAGGTGGTGGTAGTAGTAGGCTAGGGTAGTAGAGGGAAGTGGTGTATGCTTCCAACAGGTTCATCGTTATTATCACAGTACTGGGCCTTTGAGAGGGAGGCCACGCGGCGTCAACGGTGGCTGAATGTCTCTAATGAGAGCCTTAATGCATCCACAGGCCTTCATGAATGGATGTCGTGGCTACGGAGAGTTATGGACTCAAGTGCAGCATTTATAACGAGTGCTGCCAATGATGTTGGAAGAATGCAGGATGTAGCTGATAAGGAACGTAATAGTATTGGTAGCGAGCACAGTTTGGCGGGGCTGCCGAAATCCACGTCTGAGAAGTTTGATAGGGCCCTCGAGGCTCATCGTAGAATATTAACATCGAGTTTAAGCACCTTTAGGAGGGCTCAACTTGTTCTTGGTCAACTTAATACGAGCCTTATGGGCGCTGCTGGGGCTCTCAAAGCTGCTGATGCCGATCTTGTAGTCGCAGGGAGGCATATGGCGGGCGAAATGAGGAGGTTGAAGGAGTCGGCGAGTAAAATCGCGACTAGTCCCGATCTTATGGCCGAGGCTCAGCGGTATTCAGCGGCTGCCTCGCAAATGCGGTCCGACCTTGCCAGTGATGGGGTCCTCCCGGGTGTGATGGGGGGACAGCAAAGGGCTCCATCATCATCACCAACACGGCAGGCAACTACTCCAGGCGGTGCAGTCGGTCAAGCTCATGATGGGGGTGTAGAGGGACTAAGCAATGCAAGGGGTACGTCTAGTAAGAAGCAGGAGGCTGTTGATGGTGTAAGCCCAGCAGGAGATAGTGCTGCGGCGAAGGAGAAGAGGCCATCAGACGGTACGCCTTCCGAAAGCATTCCTAACTCGGTGGCTACTCCAAGTTATGTGACAGTAAGAATACCCGATAGTTGGCGACCAGGCAGCAAAGTGAGGTTTAGTACGGATCAAGGAGCTGTTAAATTCAAGCCCCCTTCGGGATGCAATCCTGGTGACTTGATGGAGTATGAGCCCATGACTCGTAAGATTAGACTAGTGCCGGTAGCGGCACCTCCGCCTCCTTCTGTCACTGCTTCTGTCGGTAATGGTGTGCCACCACAAGCTTCATAACTCTAGTAGTTGGCTGAGGTGAGTGAGGCCTGTATTGACGTCACTGTACAACACTATACCATTCCATTGCTCCCTACGATAATTTAGTATATTATGAGTTCATTGGAGTAGAGTTTGTCAGGGGAGTCT
Source organism: Perkinsus marinus ATCC 50983 (assembly GCF_000006405.1). Classification (NCBI taxonomy): domain Eukaryota; phylum Perkinsozoa; order Perkinsida; family Perkinsidae; genus Perkinsus; species Perkinsus marinus. Next base: position 558,485 of record NW_003217015.1, read on the forward strand.
ACTGAGGAGTACTGCTCACACATGGCCCATATGCTGTTGTACACTCTTTCCATGTCTCATATTCATGCTCTTGTTGCTACTACTAAGGAGCCGCATAGAGGGGATTAGTGGTATCAGCTGGGTCGTTCAGCTAACCTCGACCGCGGATAATCAGATTCATCGTAAAAGTGTTAACAGGCATAGACTGGGGTTCGAATACTGGGTCTATTGTTCCGAGGACAGTACGCATCGTTCATAGTATTGTTGGTTTAATTCCGAGTCAATTCGAGCTGTGATTGATGAGTAGATCGAGAAGAAGATGAGAGTCTCATCATGAGACAGTCGCATCACGCGACTAAGGCCCCTTCATCTGCGGCCCTCGATGGCTACTCCCGTGCGGCATTGACTTCCCTATTTTCATCGCAGCAACATCATCGCGAGCAATATTTCGTTCGACTCAACGACAAACTTAAGACAATCGCTCCTCGAGCTCAATTCGGAATATCAGACTCTTTCGGTGTCATTGCTATCAAATGTTGAATTCGTAGACCAACCAGGGCCAGCATAATTCGGCATATTATACTTCTACCCACAAAAGTCGAACTGTTGAAGTTGAGGAGAGTGTGTAGTCCACGCAGTGACCTTATTGTTTTACAAATCCAATTGTTGTTCACTTCGGCATGTTGCAACACCCCGAGGACTAAGGGCAAGGACGAGTTGCTGGTACTCCCGTTACACACAACAAAGACCGATGTGGATAGTTAGTCACGTCTTAGCATGGTGTTTCTCATCGGGTCTCACCATTCGTTCCATTTACATCGATATCTATCAAAACTCATATCAGCGGGCAAGCGGGTGACAGGTTCTCCGCTTTGATCGGGAAGTGATCCTCATGAGAGGGGATCACAATGTAGCGCAGATACCTGGGACTCCTAAGAGTAGCAGTTGCGACTCATGCACCGGTCCTCTGAGTATCCCGTTCGGTGCCAAAACGGACGAAATGCCCCGTTCATTCCCGATGCGGGAGTTGAACTCCCTAATTTCCACATTACTCAGCAGCTGAGCCTCAGCCCGAGTAGCGTTGTGTTGATAGTTCATGTCGTGGCTACGAATAGGAACCATAAGTAGTAGGAATCCCACGAGGAAGGAACTCGTGTTAACATGTCTACCCTCATGTTATCAATACGGCTTTCCATGGTATTCCTCGAAGGATGCCTATCTTGAATTCAGAAAGGAAAAAGATCCATATTCGTCCAATAAACCCGAGGGTTTGCTGAGCATGACCCAAGGCCTCGGCATCGACACTCTGATAACATCTCAGTTACATCTTACCAGAGACGTAGTTCGAGCCGATTACTAGCTGTAACTAGAGAGCCACCATGTAGCACGCATCTGTCACCAACATGGCAGGGATATTGCGCTCAACGGGGTGCTGCACGGCTCCCTCACCATCGAGTTGACTTACGGTAAAGCCCTCCTCCTCCTCCTTGTCGACCAATAGTCACCTTGGACAGTCTGGTGCAGCGCTCAAGGAATACACGTCAAGTGCGTAGACACCCCTTGCGAGCCCTTGGTGGCGAAAGGAAAGGCTAATAGCATTTACATCACAATTTGTAATCTGCCGATGGACAAGCCGCCCAAGAGGAGTACTCTGAGCACTGTAGAGGAGCTAGAGACAGGAACTAGGAGTAATGGGTATCATGTAGGAGTAGTGTAAGGATCAGGACCTTCCTCCATAGTGTAAGTGATGACTGACCTTCCCACCTCCGCCTGCACTATGCAATTGACATGAGCCAAAAAGGAGTCGTACAGGTTCGATTCCTGGCTGTGGGCCTACGTGCTCCTTCAACTTCATGTAGGCCCCATAGGTCTCATTCCATCGACGTTGGAGGTAGAGGACGTAGAGTAACGACGAGATCAGAGCCAGGGTGCCAGCGATGATGCCAGCTATCAGGTACCTAGTACTACTGGTACGCCTTGGTATACGGTCAATGTTCACCAGGGTAGTCCTCCGCCTTCACAGTGCTGGGATGTGATGCCGGCAGGATGGCCGTCGCGTACCATGCATAGACTGTCTGATAGCACGTAGGATACCTGCCATGTTGTTAACCCTCGTCTTTGAATGGCCCTGTCGACCACCTCTTGCGTCCCGTTGATGCATTCACTGACTGTACGGACGTAGTCCTCAGTAGAACAGAGACGGCAGGCCTCAGCCAGATGCCATTCTATAGCCACATACTGCCCACTGCAGATACCTATCAAGGGGCAGGACGTGAGGATGATGACGGGCCGGCTACGGGTCTCTTGAGCTGATGGGAGTAGTGTGGCGACTGGATAGGTAGACTGATTACCGACCGAAGGGTCACAGATAAGGTCAATCTAAGGGGATAGTTGCGGGGCATGGATCCCGGCTGAGATGTTCACGCACCACGGCTATGTTCTGGCATGCTCCAACCTCAGCCGGCGCTACGAGCAGTAAGCCCAGTCCATGACTGGCGGCCCGCACCTCCGTGATGGTCGTGCCAATGGGCACACGGTCTGGCCCCTCCTGCCAACTAAGACGTGACCACGAGACCACCACCTCCCGATCCCAACCTCTGCCATAGTTGACGCCGCGCACTTGCCGGCAACGACAGTCTTGGTAATGTCAGCTCGTCCTGCCATAGCATCAAAGTAGACAGCGCGACCATCGGGTAGAGCCAATGGCCCATACTCTCCAGATATCTACACGACCCGCTCGGTGTAAGAGAGAGAGTGAGGGGCTCCCAGCACCTTGGCACTCAGTGCCTTAAGATCGAACAGACCAGCGCCTATCACAGAGTCGGAGCCGAGGGCCATGGTACAGGAGTCGGCTCCTTCTTCTGAGACCATCCCATTAGGACACGGGAGGCAGGCTGCAGACCCCTCATGGACGGCGAAAGTGTTGGGCTGGACTACAAAATAACTATCAGGGGTCGCTTCGGTTCTTACACTGCAGGGTATGCACGGTGCACCATCCTTAGACGAGTAGTGCCCCTTAGGGCATTCCTGGCATGCGCTGTCAATCAAGGCCTGGCCAGGTTCACAATGATGGCAGTGTGCAGCTCCTCCCCCTCTACTAGAGGTTAGGGAGAAGGATGTGAACGTGAACCTTATAGTGAGGATAAGGCCTACAGTAAACCTTGTCCTCATCACGCTTACTTCGATCCGACTGGCCCTTCACATCGTATTGATATCTCGGTGACTTCTTTGGAAGGAACCAAGACCCCTCTACCTGCATCATATGGCGATAGTCGCATAGGCTCTTGCCCAGCCCGAGCCCCGAAGAAGACCTGTACGATGACGAGGGAGGAAGGGGAAGAGGCGGTGTGCCCGGTACCACAATGACTGGTGGAGTCTCTCCCGCTGCCTGCACTGAGTAGTTAACCTTGAGGACCCCTCGAGCCAGCATGTCAACCCTCCATACCAGTTCCACACCTCTCGTGAGATGCTCTGTTATCTGGCAGCCTACGATGGAAGCTCTAGGGCTGACGACTGACCTCTGTCGCGAGGGACTGCTGACGGGCTTGCCAAGACCCTCCTCGGAACCGGAATGGAAGGGACCAAAGGGCAGGGAATGAATCCACTACCAGCTCTATCGCAGGCACCTGCCCCCAAACCTACTGGCACTCGATATGGATATAGTGCACACCTGCCCAACAGGACATCCTGTACAGCCGCCCTCGGGTGTAGCTATCTTGCCCAACTCCGCCGGGCACCTAAGATCTGTAAAGTGGTTCATGGGAGAGCCACGTACCGAATGCAGAGGCCCTCCTGACGGTCGAGGTAGCTTCCTGTTGGACAGGCCTCACAGGCTGTCGTGATGGTCTCGGTTGGGAGGGGCACGCTCCCAGGCAACAGCGGGTCACAGACCATCGGGGATGACCACCCATAGTATCCCTATACATGGTATAGATATGCTCCATCGCACGATAGCAAGAGAGTACCGTCCTCTTCCACGTCACAGCATCACAGTCCTCATACTGCAAAGAATAGTCCTCAACCGTACATGGTGGTCTCACAGTGCACGAGTTGTCACCAGGAGCTGCGTATCTGCCCCCTAAGCATGCACTTGAGGTCAGGCCCATGAGATGTACTGTCCAGTGGGGCACGGCTGACATGTGGTGGTATTGTGATCAGGGTACTCATCCCTACCACAAGACAAGCACTGCTCTCTTACAGTGCTCGTGAGGAGCCCTGAGAGCAATCTGCCACCCTCCGAAGGGGGGATGCGGATCTCACGTTGGTCGCCATATGGGCAAGGGAGGCAGTGAGTGTCAACAGCCCGGGTGCCATGGAGCTCTATCGAGCGTACCCAAGCTCGATCGAAGCCGTAATCCTCCGACATATCCTTTGAATAGACCCATTCTAACGTGTGTGGTCCCGCTTCCAAGGGCACAGCTCCCTGTACCAGGGTTCGACGTAGCCAGCCAGATAGCAAAGGAGCCCACCTCCTTCCATACAAGATTGCCATCATCGTCCATTGTGGTGTACTCTGGGCCCATCATTGTAGCGCCATCGACTATGAATCGGAAGCCATCGAATTGGTCCTCACCGTCTACCTGTGCGACATGTCCCTGCCTCAACAGCTGCTGTCCTTCTACCATATACACAAAGCGGACCTCGCCGTCCCTAAGCCAGTTGTCCTGTAGTCGAAGGACACTGTCTATATCTGGCTTGTTGTAGTTTACCCCGGAGTGCACCATATCGCTATCTTCACTCACTGCCCAGCTCATGCCTAATGGTACTCACCTAGACTCAACAACAGCAACAGAGGGATACTGACAAGGGCCGTGACTGTCGTCGGGCGTGCTCGTATTGGGTCTAAAGGGCATCCAGGTCTCCCCGACGGCCCAACCAAAGCCAGAACCCCGAGAATGGACACACCAGGTCTTCATAGATGGATGGGCTCCCTCCCTAGCCCAGGACGATTGAACAAACCCTCCACCGATACTGTATCTACCCACTACCACTATAAGGCTCATCGACTATGACAAAAAAGTCGAAAATCTCTCACTGGCCGTTCTGGCATTTAGCACATCGGCCCTCTATGTGGTGATTTAGCAGATGCCCGGTATAGATCTCCCCCTTCTCACAGCTCGTGCTGCAGGGTATATCATGCAGAGGGTCTGGGACCTGGCCAAGACCCTCCCCTGGCGAGAGCCTCTAGATGGTGACTACCTCGCAACTACTGTCTCCATGTGAAAGCCTCTCAGCAAAGATGCTTATGTGATTGGCGCCATCGTCGCGTGCATGTGGGGTTCGGCAGTCCTCTAGGACAGAGTAAACTACATCTTGTGGCCCACAATGGTCCCCCCAACTGCAAGGGATAGTAAAGAAGAGAGTCAGATATCGAGGTAGCATAGTCAAGTCTTGCAAGGTCTAACGATAGCTACTCCATACACGCGTCTGTTTGCCCTTCTAATTGACAACCCAAACCTCCCATACAATCATGAACGGCTGCGCATGCCATTTCCATCCTAATCGTCCTCCCCATCGGAAGAGGACTTCTCCGAGCTCTCCTCCTCTTCCTCATCATCATCATCATCATCATCATCATCATCATCATCATGGTCATCATCGATTCTCGTATCTGCACCCACACGTACAATTAAACTAGTCCCTCGGGACTGACAAAGGAGATCCATCCATTTCCGTAGCACCACTTGGAACTCCTCTACAGTGGCGTCCCCAGGTTCCAGAGCAGACACTGAGTAGGTTACCCAACTCAGCCACAGCAATGATGACAAGACTCATTATCTACGTTCTTCTGCTGCCTTCAAAGCCTCCGGAAAGTTTCTCATATTCAAGTGCATGAGGAAACGCGCCTTCAAATTGAGGACCTGTCGGAAGGGTTCATCAGCTGCATTGCTCGGGCACCACCTACCGTTCCGTTAGTCGCCATCTCGTCCACTTGCTCGACCGTCCGACCCCTATCCCCTCCCCCACTAGTCATGCTATTCCAGTCTGTTGCCGTACTAGGGCGAGTCGAGACACTTCCACTTTGTACAAGGGGCACTACTGATTCCCCCGAGGGCCCCCTGTCATCCATCCTCTCCTAATCTACCAAGCAGCGCTAGAGAATTGACCATCGACTAACAACACAAGCCACACTTCATGATGGCAAACATCTCAAGAGTGGATTGTATGGGAACATCGGAGGTGAAGTCGTGCTACTATCCAGGGCCGAATAGTACTCGGCGAATACATGTGTTGTTAAACACTCTGGTATGGATATTACTACGCCCCAACACGGTGGAATCGTCCACTAGCCGTGATCAACCCCAGTACCTCTATATGGAAAGACCTGACGTGGCATTACCCATTATGGCGAGGTTCTAGCTAAGCGTAACCACTGAATACTCGAATACTTCCCTATAAGGATTGGCCACTCAGAACTCATCATCATATCAATACCTGCCGTGCTCTCAACAGCTTATATCGTGTGTTCCGACACAGCTTGGGAGAGGACGCCCGTAAAGAGCGGTCTCTCTCTATACTATACAACACGCGATATGCACCTCAACACCGTACGAAAATGATGATGGTAATCGAAAAAGTCTCCCGTAGACTCGGCGTCTAGCGAGATCGTCGGCAGAGGGCAATATCGATTCGAATGGTACATGACTATGTCAAAAGGGTGTTGTCAAAAAAGGATCGTCTTATATACTGCTGTTATAGTCGATGCAGCAATGCTGAAGCCATGAGGGATAGGCACAGACTAATGGTGCTGCTGGCCGTGTTCATGATCAAGGGATCGCCCTGGGCTAGCATGTCGACAGGAATCAGCATAGTGGTGATAAGACGATCTATGACCTTGCGAGAGCAAGGCAGATTCACAATGATCGTCACCATGGCGAAGCGAAGAATTGTCAACCGCCACAGTGCACGGAGAGAGACGTCTACCATATAGGGTAAAGAGACAGGAAAGGGAAGGCTGTCTTCAGTGAGCATGCATAAGAAGGAAGATCAACGAGACGCATGCAAGTGAGTGTGAGAAACTATCATTCTTAGTGCGCTCACAAATGGTGATGATGTTGGTTTATAACTCAGGCACGCTGCTGTTGTTGTCTGGCCTTCTCTATACCCTCGTCGAGTGACTGATCGAAGATCCCACAAGATTCATCCACAAATCATATTACCTTGCAGAGCTCCTCTACAACAGTGTCTTCCAACATGATGAGAGTCCCATCAGGCTTCATGAGGCAAACCTCAACATTCTTCCCACTAGGGTCCACCACCTCTAGCAAAGCTCTGACCGCCATTTCGATCGTCTCTTGCTCGGCCATGTCCTCCTTGTAATTTTTCTCGAGGTAATCGCTCACTGTAGAGCGGCATATATAGCGGCCCAAAGCTAAGATATATTACCAGTCTTGCTGTTCCTCCCGATAGCAGCGGCCTTCCACGAGTTAAACGAACCAGAAGGGTCCGTTTGGTATCTACCATTCGAGTGCCTTGATCATCACTTCGCCAACCGGCCTACAATTGAGGTTTCTTCAGTTCGTTTTGCCCGATAATCAGCGTTGAGATTCCGAAAGGACGGGCACCTGAATGGTGTTTTACGCACGAACACGGCAACAATGGTCAACATGAGCCCAAGGGTATCACCTCCCTTATAGGTGTACTGCTGCTGGACACCCGCGATGTATCGAGCGACATAATCCACCGTTGGTTGGTCCTCCACATTGAGACGGTAGCTTTGGCACTCTACACGAGCCTTGTTGGCCAACACCTATCATCAAGGACAGTGTCGGCCCCAGTCACGCGGACCCGCCCTATTACCCTTGCGTCCGCGTTAAGTCCAGCGAAGGCTAGCATCACATGCTGATCGATTTTGAGGATCTTACGAACCGTCCTGAGATCACGACTAGTAGAGGTGGCATCGTGAAGGCGCCATACCTGGGATCCTGAAGCTTAGGGATGGCCTTCCTCTCAACAGCGAGGACGGCAGTGTCCTTCCCTCGGACTCCAACGGCTGTGGTTCCCTTCCTCACAGCCTCTAACGCGTATCTTACAGAGTCGATATCAAGTTGAGACACTCCCGAGATGTGACCGGTGCTTACTCAACTTGGAAGAGATGACCATCGGGCGAGAATACGGTGATGGCGCGGTCGTAACCCGACATTAGGTAGGGGGATAGGGTGTAGCAAAAACTAGGGAATACTAGCGAATCACGAAAGACCTGGTCCAACTACTGAGGCATTCGGGTAGGGCGACCCAGTCTCTGGTACATTCAAGTAAGGACTCATTGGGTGCCACACAATAGCGATATACTATGAGGATCGAGCTTCACGTTGATTCTATCAATTTTGAATAAGCAAGAACAACAGCTCTCGAGCCTTCGAACCGCCCCTTATTCGACCGTAGACACGATGTGAGCGAGGACCACCAAAGGGTGCTGCTACGGAGATTCTTGCAAGTAACTATAAAGTCCAGAGGCATACACGGAGGTCGAACGTGGCGAAGCGTCCTTAGCGCACTCGATTATTCCCCTTCGTGCGGAATATAGGTCAAGAAGTACCATCGTCCAGAGGCTACACCATAAGGAACTATTGAAAATGCCGATGCCACTGATGGGGACCATGTCTGATATGCTCTACCCTATCTAGCGGCAGACGTCTCACGGCGCCCGCCCATTAACCCTATCCCTGGCCAGGCCCAGTCATTGTCAAACTAGATAGCGACATCGAGATCTCGAAGGGATTAGTAGGGCATTTAGACGTCTTACTGCCTGCTCCCTCCGACCTACGGCTTGACCAGTAGAGAACACCCCGACTCAGTTTGGCACATGCAAGTGCATGAAAGAAGCACATTCTATCTCGCTCGCCCTCATCAGAGTTGTCTCACGGAAGTCGCCACTTTCGCTGAACCCCAGGGTGAATGGGTATCGAAACCGCTACCCCTTCAACGCTTCTAAGTCGAGCCTGGCACCTGAGCTTTGCCTTTGACAGAACTCCTACTATCTGCTGATGTCCTTAGACCGCACTCGCATCGACAGCTTCCAATTCGGCATCCGAATTCAACGTCGAATGAATATCGCCGCTTGGCGCCGTCCGCCGTCACGGGGCATCACCATGAAAAGCAATCAGAAATGTGTTCGGCCCTAAGCCTGAAGGATGTCTCCAAGCATTCGAGAGAATCTTCATCTTGGCCGTTTACACAGGACAACATCGAGAGGTCTGCGTTGGAGTAATCTCCAAAAAGAGATGTTGGCGGACGAGTCAGTGCTGCGTGATCTGCGTCAAGATGCCGACGTCGGTGACAGGTTCATCACCACCGTGCTTGAGCTGTGTCTGTCTGCTAATAGAGAAACTAAGCTATCCCTCAATCGAGTGAATCAGGAGGACGGCTAAGACATATGAGGCTAATATGTCGGCATTCCTTCACGACGGCTTATCTTCGTACAAATACATGCCCGCTAGTACCAGATCCACTCCTTCTGATCAACCGTGGATGTTGTTCCGATTCATCTAACGGCAGTATGGAATGATGAATTCTCTTGCTTTGTTACATATGCGGCCCTCATGTGAGGGAAATCACAATAGGGCCCGTAGCCGCCTATATGGTACATCAGGGTACACCATCTCGCCTGCAGTCCTAGTTCCGATGGGATGGAGAAAGTTCCTCGAGGGCCTCTTGAGATATTCGTGAGGTTCAAGAGCGAGGGGTATCCAGCACTTTCAGAGGGCCTGGGAAAACTACGAAAACGGATTTACCCCCAATCTAGAAAACCAGATTCCACAGGCTGTGAGCGCGTAGGATGAGTTTGAGCAAGACATCGTCTCACAGATCCGACATGTTGAAGCTTCTGCAAAAACTCCATGGAAATGGGTGAATAAGCGGTGATAATGTATCAGGAGTGCGAACTGTGTGATGAGGGTTTCCTCCTGTCGCATCCCATGCTCAGTCTATGGGTGTTCAAAGGGTTCAGGCCTTAGGGTTGTGTTACCAACTAAGTGGGCTCGATCGCTACATTCACAACCAGCATAGATGGACGCAATCTCAGGCCAGATTAATGATCTGGCCGATTAATCTGAGATTATCGCAGTTAGCCGCTTCCAGTAGCTGTTCCGGCGGTTTTTCCTCATGTCGGATCTGTTGCGCAGAACACTCGTGTTCACAGTGCTAATTCTGAACAAGGTTGAGAGCACGAGCGTGGAGCTGAGAAATGTAAGATTACGGAATGAACTCATCGTGATGGTGGGCATTGCAGCATAGCAGGTTCATATATGTTTATTTTTCGCGCACATTGCTGCTATCCCAGTCACTCAGGTCCCTTCAAAATGCGGACTGCACTCCATCGCAAAAGACGACATCTACCTTGAGCTCGACTCAGATTATCAACAGGTGAAACTCATCCGCAGGAACGAGTAGGAGATCATAAAGCGACCGAGTATTATCAACGATGACAATTCTTGCTAATAGGTTGAGGCTGATACCGACTCACTATCTCATCGATCGGTCCTCATTCGTATCGTTCGACGGTCCCGAGAAATGCCAGAGAGCTCTGAGTACTCATCTTCATCGAGCTGTTGATCTGGCTGAGAATGTCACAGAGTCGCGACCGAAACATATTCCACTCGGGACATCAGATCAGCAGAAGGCGCGGGTGTCCTTTATTATGAGTAGTCTAGAGCGTGGTGGAGATGGAATATACCGAGAAAAGGAATCTGGAGTTATCTGGGTGTTACTTGGTATTTTGTTCGAGGAGATCAAAAAGGCGATCCCAGAGCAAGGGAAATCGATTAACGTGGTACGTTCGCGAACACTGAAAGGACGACACCTGAGACGGTTGGAATCTTTGCAGGCAGTTGACCTTAAAGCACATACTCTACTATATAAATACAACCAGATAGTATGCGGTCATGATGGAGCATGCCTATCGACTCCTGCCGAATACAGTCTCCATTTCAGAGAGGATTCGGATGGCATCTATGCCTTGAGTGATGGCATGTGAGGCCGGCTATTCATTCCCGCCCTTCCCACCATCGTTCTACTGTGTCAGACTCTCTTTGTATCCAGGACCCGGCTTGCGCTTGAAAGGCGTTAGTAGCTTACTTACGATCTCAGAGACGGCCGAAGCGCATAACTGCTGCTTTGACCGAGTTTTAGCTCGCTGGCTGCACACTGGGACCGTGCTCGGGAACCGAGGGTCCACGCTACCCTATTCCGAAGGGGAGAGTCAAGCAACTGTGAATGGGATAGCTGAGGGAAACGATGCCGCCGTAGACCCGGGGCTCCTACTTGAATGGGAATCCAGTCTGGCGGCCTTGTACAGCCGGGTATCGAAATTGATACAAGAAGGGTCAATCCCCGGATACTTTCTGCGAGATGTAAGAATGGATCTGCGTAGTAACGGTACAGAGAACCACAAAGACATCTTCCTTGAGTGGTTCCACTTCCGCTTAGGGCGTATATTGTCTCGCGCGATTCTCACCTATTGCGGAGCATTCAAGATTCGACGGCCATTATGGGCTGGCCATCAAGAAGGACGGCTCGGTCGAGACTTACTTCTCCACGAGGAATGATATCAACTTCATAAAGCCGTAAGTAACCTCTGGGGCTTTCAACGTGCTATCAGCTCAGCAAGTGACATATATCAATCTGTCTGATATCCATCTCATCAAAAACCTACCGATTCGAACTCACTGGCCGAGTTGGAGGTTGTGGAGTCTTTTAGGTTGGTAAAACAGAGGTGGCACACTCCTCGATCCTCTGATAAAGCCGAAAGTTGTCGGAATGGGCTTCACCGAGTACTAGAATATGTTTTGAAAGATAGGAAGAATAACGCAGAAGGGATATCGGGACTAACTCGATACAAAGCGAAACTACTATGGATGGAGCGCGCATGGATGCCCTTGTCGGACTGGGAGTTTGGTCCGAAGGTCTATGAGGTCCGTCTGGATAGTCTGGCTTGTAAACTCATAGCGAAAACTATGGAGGCCAAGGAGCGAAATCCCATCACGAAAAAGGAGCTCCAAAAAGTGACGTTCAATGTAAGCATCAGGGGTAGCTGCTATTCCGACTCTACACGGAGCGTTCGCCTCTTCATAGAAGCAACAGTGCGTGCTGCATCGTGCTGCTTTGCCCTGCATTGGACATGTTTGACAGGACGATACTATGTGCCGCTTCACCGTGTCCAATGGATTCCTAGGGCACTACGAACTTGGACTCAGCGGATCGCTCGATATTAACTACATCCAAGGGCCCGAGTAAGATGCGCGGGAAATTCACAGAGCTAACCTAGCCCGGACTCTCCCTTTATCAGGGGTATATTCCACAAACCAGACGGATTGATGACGAAGCTGGAAACGCTGCTAGTATTCCCTCGAGATGGAATTGCCGAAAATGCAAGGATATCGGAACTCTGCAGAGATGTTTTTATAGCCTATCTAATTGCCGTCTCTTCGGTTGCACCACCGGGTGTGGATTTGATGCCTTCTTTTAAATCCGAGCTGTCCGAAGATGGTTCTGGGCGACGATTTAACACCAGCAGCCCGAATGTCGTAGCCGGAATGAAGAGCCTCTTTTCCATTGCTAAAGTTGTAAGAAAGATCTCAGCAGTATCGCGGTTCGAAAGTTCGGATGCATCCGTGAATCCAAGCTGAGTTTTTACTTGAGTATCTTTCTCAGTTGGACATTCTTACGCTCGGTGACTACTCGGAGCCAAAGGAGCCCCGCCACCCTTCGCCGACTCACGAAAAGGTCTTCAAATAATTTTTTGTATTCGCTGTATAGCTGTTCTTGATGGTGACCATGTAACCGCTATGTTGCGTTGTGGGACAGAGAAGGGCTTAGTGGGCCTTCTGGAGCGGGTCTCATACTGGCCTGAAGCACAGCAGGTAAACTAGTAGCAGTATGGAAGCTTTCCTCGGAGCGCAGAAGACTCAAAGCTGAGATACTCAATGAGTTCTTCTACCGCGTGTCGATCACTCCTTGCAAGTATCTAACAATAACATCTTGAGTCGGCATCACTCACGAACTATAGTGCGACAAAGGCTTCGTAACGAATACAGTGGCTTCCACTGAGTGGCAACAGAACATCCAAATACATAGGATAACGTCAGAAAGTAAAGTTGTTGAGTGAGTGAGAGCATTTGCTATATGATTTGTTGTCTTATTGGTGACAGAGCCGTTGGGAAAAAATAGACTCTCGGGTACTGAGGAATCCTCAGTGAGGATCATACGGTCGTCAGTGGTAGTATATACGACATCTCCAAGAGATAGAATGACTTCGCGGTGCATTTCCTCAAACAAACTCTACAAGCACGTACTTAATCGACATCCACAGAGGAGCCATGCAAGGCTGCCGGATTCGATCATTTACTTGTGAGTCGATCGAGGCCACGAAGAATCGATCCCTCCACCAGAGGTCTAGCAAACTTCAACTTTCTGAAAGGGATCAAGACCAAGCATCCAGAGAGGAGCTCGTATAAGGTCACTATGGAGATGGACATCTCACATCTCAATGATTGCTGCTCTTGCTCGGACAGATCGCGGAGGCGCGACTGGCAGTACAAACGAGGTCCTCTTGGCAAATAATGAGTGAGACTTCTTCAGGTCGAGAATGGTTGCAGTCGTGGGAATGCGCTATTGAGCTTCTCTGGGATAGAGTCTATCTCACCGATCCCTCTATCTACTGACGGCAACTAGTCTTCCAATCTATCGGTTGGTCATAAGTCCTGCTGCTGTTATTTTGTGACATGGTCTTATGCACTGTAAGAATATCATGGTGTTGAGTCGCAAGTAGTCTCAACACGATTTCGCACCATTACTAGATTATCACAACCAGCACAGGCAATTTAGAGGGTGGAAGAATACGATTAAGCAACACGACAGGGGCATTCTTGAAAAGTCGATTGATGTGTGTGACCTTCAATCCGTCAAACCATCTGGGTACCTGCTCAAGAAAGATGTATGCAAAACCGTAGAGCTACAGCCACCTTGACTTAGTCAGCCACGGATGCTGCAGGGCTTCTCGGGCAGTAGGCCTCAAGTTAGGATCGAGTTGGAGGCACTGGGTGATGAAGTCGAGGAATGCCTCATCGTTCGTGCCTAATACAAGAGGTCCCCCTCTAGCGGAATGCTAGGTTTCCTACGCATGCGTTGGTGTAGACTAGTCTCTTTGGGAACGAGGATCTGGAGTAACCGAGGCGTCGAGGGTGGCGAGGCGCGCTGGCGGTTATCTGTGATGCTCATGTCTGTGATGCCATCAGGAATCGACCAGCCTCACCCCATGATGCCGATCTCGAAGTGCTCATATCCCTCATGCCATGCACCGGTGGATGCTCCATGTAGATCTGGCGATCCCGGGTGAAGTAGCGAGGTATGAGCCTAATCACAAATAGTCTACTCTCTGCTACATGATGATACACCTACTTCCCCAGTCGCATCATATGCTCTGGGAAAGGACCAATAATCCCTATAACACGAGCAAGAAGACTCTGGATCTGAACACACCAATAGATCGGACGGATGACCACCTCGGGCCTACGGAATCGTTCTGAAACAGAACTGTTGAGGTCCAAAGCTCAGCCACTATGCAACCGAGTGACCAGATGTCGATCGATGTATCATAGGACAGCCCCAGGATGACCTGAACACGAGCAATGGACGGTAGACAGGAGCGACGCTGACCTCTGGAGCGCGGTAGCATCTGCTCTGAATATAGGTAGCTAGGTGGTCCGTGATGAAGCAACTACTGCCAAAGTCGATGACCTGACCCGAGGACGGCCTGTTGGCTCAAGGGAGGTAGGGCACTATGACCACCTTCACGGAAGCTGTGGTGTAGCTCTGGAGTAAGATATTCTCAGGCTTCAAATCACAGTGCATGAGGCCCATAGAGTGGATGTACTCCAAGGCTGTTAAGACCTATGAGGATATATACCATACACAGGCGGAACTGCAGAGTTGACGAGAGTTGGTGTATTAGACTATGGCTGAGATGGACCCTATGCACCTGGTGCGTGATCTTCTGCAGACGACCAATGGTGAAGTACTGGGACACAGGGGCCTGCTCCTGACACACGACCTCAACGGCGGAGCGAGATAGCCTCCCAAGGATACCAACAATGGCGTTGTCGGAGGGGTAGCAACCGGGCTCCCAAACGCTGGGACAGGCGACAAGGGCTGGGGTGGCGAGCTCACTCGTGTAAGCTTCGAGAATTCATACCTGGTCAGTAAGGCAACGCAATCCTCGTCCCCCTCGAAACAGAACTCACAGATTATCCCTCAGCAGTTCCGTGACAATTATGAGATGTTCCTTATGATAAAAGTAATCGATCATCCTGGGAAAACCAAGGATGCAGGCTGAAGCCGATAACGCCTTCTAATGGGTCCTACCTCAGGCATCTGGTCTTGTCAATGTCCCCATCAGGGGCGTTCAACTGCAGTAGGCTGAGTAGTTTGATCTCATCCAAGCTCTGGTCGAAGAAGTCCTTATCATTCTTGATGATCTTCATACAGACCTATCGCGCAAGCATGAACAGAGCAAGTAGAGGATATTAGATATCACGTGTTGATTGAATCGCATGTCCCAAGCTTGGACCGCTTTGCTGAAGGCCGCTGATCCCAGAAAACCCACCACTCGATACCTACCAACGCACTGGGGAAGCCAGCCGAACGACAACCAGTCCACAGTGATCTCAGGATGAGGATAATCCTGTGTTACTCCCTCGAGCCCGCAAGAGACTGCGCGGCCCTACTTGGGGGCACTTCTCAGGACTACCTCGCTGCAATGACCATGTTAGTGACGACTTGGAACTCCTTGGTCTCCTCAAAACCGGTTCTGTTCCGTTCATAGACCACATTCAAAGGGAGGACATCGTATGTGCCTTCAGTGGCAAGGCTAATGACCCCCACTGCCACGGATGGACTTACAAGACTCGGCCCTTGGGGGCGTCCGCAGGGCCTTGCTACCAACCGTTGGGATAGCCTCTAGGGACGGCTCACGGTGCCTGCAGACTCCCGCTGGAAGCCTGTGATGTGGCATGGTCCTACCATTTGAGGGGATAAAAATCGTCCCGGCTGGCAGATCTAGGATGGCCATAAACGAGATTATTCCTCCGCCACATGGCAGCATCATGGCGAGCTACGACCTCAGCTTTCACAACAGTAACGCGATGGGCTTTCCCAAAGGCATCGTATCTGATCGTACATCCACAGGTGAAGGCCGAGCACACAGAGAGTTGTGACCTCTGGCGAACTACCGAGTGATGCAGAAGAGCGATCCCGCCTAGTAGATTTCCGTGAGTATGTGAAATGTTATTTCGTATGTGGATTTCCGACTATAATACCCGCACAAACGTCCAATATCTCGCATCGCTTGGTAACAGAAGGCAGTAGCCTCACCTCAAGCTGGTACGTGACTCGGCCCGCTGCTGCTGCTGCTGCCGCTGCTGGTGATGATGATGGATAGTGTTGTGAAGTATCGGCCGGCGGCACACGGTCTTTAGGAATGTCCGCTCCTGACCTTCCGAATGACGGACTCGGAGGCTTCTCCGGTTCAGAACCTGAGTTGAACGGACAAGGCATCTTCGGAAGGGATACCACAGTACACGAGGAATGGTTGCCTTCCTCTGACGTGGAAGGTGAAGCATTTCCATCAACAGCAGAGGCGACAGGATGGGCCTGTAAAATAGTAATAGCCGTATGCAAATTCTGTGGGACGATCGAGCAGCAAGGGACAAGGACCACAGAGTGCCGGTACCAGCAGCAGCTCATCATCGTCATCCACTCCAACGTTGGTATCGCCCGAGGGCCGATCAAGTCCATCAAGGGTTGGAGGGGCCTATTACGGCACAATAGGAGTGAGGAGGCGGAGCTGAGCAAGCTACATGGCTAGCTATACTGCCTCTGCCCTGACGCTCATTGAGGGCTATCTCCCGCATAAGCTCGTTCTCTTCCACATCTCGCACGCGGTACCCGGGGTCACGGTCATCCCGGTACTCGTCCCAGTCACCCCATTCGTCTGGCGGAGGATCAGGGTAGCCAGGCAGACTGTGATGATGGAATCGATCTGGGAAGCTGCCACCATCCTTGCTCACCGAGGGGCTCTAGGTATGTAGTGATCTGAGTGTTGGCCTTCCTGTAGCAGTGTCCCCAAGGTATGGCCGCCAGAGGGTGACCTCGGATCTAGAAACTCAACGCTGATCCTCAGCAGATGAGGTCTGGCTACAGGAGCCCTTATCCCGACTTCTCCCTCGGAGTACGTCCAAGGGGACCGAGCGATCGACTGTTGGGGTCACATCACACGCTGGAGATGCGATAAGATCGTCGAGACGCCGATTCAGCTCCTCATCTGACTTCACAGTGCTACCTGAAATGACACAGGTCAGGTCCTGATGATCACCACAAGAACTCACTTCCGAGAATATCCATTACGATGCCCTCAGCGGACGCAGTCGGGAAACCCTGAGAGCAACTGCTCGAGGATGATGACGATGAGCCAGAAGCTCCCAAGGTGGAGGGAGCTGCACTGCTCGGAGCTGAGATGATGCCCACTGGAGAGTGAGGAGGCATTGAATTCATCACCAGTAGTTAGTGCACTATGATAATGACTGAGGGAATGCGTCAGCAGCCTGAGATTCTCATAAAATCTTTCCTCAGTGCTGACCCCTCCGAATGATGGTTCTTTCTTATCCCCACAGCGCTGGTCGCGAATTAGACTGGCGGCTCGGTGCAACTGGCAGGCCAAGATGATGAGGGCTCCTCTCAGAGATAAAACTTACAAGGTTCGCAGCTTCCTCGGAAGCCTTCCTGGCTTCACTACTCGTCATGGTATTCAAAGTTGCCTGGTCCGACAAGAAGTCCGCTAAGGCGTTGAAGACCCCACCAGTGGCAGCTGCTGGGGGAGTGGAGACTCTGGCAAGGGAAAGGTGTCCATAAAGGAGGGAAGCAAACCGTCAGCGTACGGTCTGGTCCTCGAGGCCGATGACCCAGTTACGGCGGACGCGGCAGCCTCCGATGGGGATGCCATGTTCCAGGTCGAGGAAAGCCTACCAGGCACTGCAAAGACAGCGTGCCAGTTAGACCATTGGTCAAGCGATTGAGTCATCAGCCAGTCATCATTGAGCCTATATGGGTCGTCGGTATGTGATAGCACTACTGGTAGCGAATTGATAGCACTCCTAGCGTCCCTGGTTGAAAACACACAAGCACGAAGAGTTTGAAGGTGAACGGCCGACGCCCCAAACAGGACACATCATCGGTGATAAGTCAGCATTGGTAACCATAGAGGATCTTCCCACCACAAAGAGATCCTATCCTACTACGCCAAGCACATGGCCGCAAAACTCCGCTACGACTAGGAATGAACGCTGGACTACTCATGGTCATGTTATGCATGATCTAGCTAGTATGATCTATGATCGCGGCGATCAAGTGCGACAGGGAGAGGCTTTACATTCCTTTTTCTTATAAAAATGAGATCTTAACACTGGGTGATTCCCGTCTATGCTACTGCAGAGAAACGAGTGATCAGACACGAGTGATAACTACCAGAGCATGGCTGTAGTATGAAAATCAGTTTCGAGACTCCGACAACACTAACCACGTTTGCCTGATTGTTCAACTCAAGTAAGCGATAATGAAATTGAAAGACACTAGGAGGCTAATGAGACAGAGGATGATTAGCTTGAATAGTTGCTAAGAATACTGAGCTCCGAGGCATGCGTATAATAGGTACAGTGATACAATCTTAATGGTACCGTCATTAAGCCCACGCGGCAGAAGGTAGAGGGATGCTATTCTCATGAGGGTGGTTGTGAGAGTAGGGATGAGACTCCGTGGGAGTATGGACATCCCTACTGGGCCTCGGAGGAGTCGGCGGGCGCGCGCTGGTAATAGAAGCATCCCAGTTAGGCCTGAGCCAAGACGATGAGGGATCCACAACAGAGACCTCTCTCAACGTACTGGATACGTAGACGATGTTGTTGTATATCAGAACGCCCTCCAGGAGGCGGAGTGTCGTGGGCTCCGAAACCAAGATTGGCCCGATCTACTGGATAGATGAGCTTGGGCACTATCGTCAGGTCCCGACGTATGAACAGCAAAGCGCCTACTAAGGATATTGGCCGTAATAGTGAGGGTGCCTCGACTGACCTGCATTCTTATGATGCCCACAATAGTCTGTGGCCGAGAAAAGGGTAATTAGGCGACCATCAGCAAATCTTTCAAAGCCGTCCATGACACATTCATGAGCCCTGATTATCATCGTCAAGGGTGCATTCTCCTCCAAGAACTGCACAACTCTGAGCGAGACAACTGACACCAGTATGCAGCCCAGCAAGACTTACCTGTCTGGACCGAACTTAACAATATGCCCCGACCCGTCGGGGTCTCTGGTCTCATTAGAAGTGACCCCAAAGATGTCATCTGAATCGGTTGGGTCGGACCTGCCATCACCATCAGCTGGGCTAGTGCATGACCACCTACCATAGCAGATCCGTCACTTGCTGATCGAGCATACTCAACGGTGTTTGGGCCACGACCAAAGGCCGCTCGAGCTCAGCTATCTGCTGCACCTGAATAGTCAGAATGTACTGACACCAGAGTCGAGTAAGCTGACTTTATCGATACTGCCTCCGATGCCACCATGAATGCAGAGGATGCGGTCCTCAATGACGGCCCCACAGGGCATCCATTCAAAAACCTGAATAGCTACTGAACCCACAACCGATGACGGTGCTCACTTTGTTGAACCACGCCCAACTGCAGTTGGGGTTATTGTCGACATCATCCCTTAGACGTCGTTTACATTCATCGCGGAAACCATAGGAAGAATTTATCGCAGGGTCCTCATGGTTCCCCCTTATAAGATGGATTTGATTCGGGTACCTGATGGCATCTCACCTGGCATACGATAAGGCAGGCATTATGCCCACTTGATCTTCAAGGCTAGCAGTAGGCAGATAGTCTCTAGAGAGAAGGATCCTCGATCGACATAGTCCCCAAGAAAAAGGTAATCCATCGTTTCAATGTCCCCTCCTGGGCCGTCAGTTGGTGCAGCATACCTATCATAACAGCACGTGAGCTGTCGACCTTCGAATAGCCGACCTTTGGAACAGCCGCATCAGGTCCATGAACTGCCCATGGATATCGCCGTATACTTTGATGGGTGCCCGCAGCTTCAACACCTATTCTCGTGATACTGGGGAACAGCGTGTCACCGTCAGTGTCACCCACCATTGGTTGCTTCCTAAACAACTGCAGTGCCGATTTGCACAGTTGTCGGACCTCTGAGGGCTGCAAGATGAATCTGTTGGGGTCCAAATCGGGCTGCCACGACTCTGGCCGCAGCAGTTGCTCGATCACCTGATCACCATTTCGAGAACAGTCTACACAGGAGAGTTTTAACGACCTAGTACGAGCATCGAACCACGTCTGTGAGTAAACACGGGAAATACATGCGTGGGGCCTTGAGATATGGGAAGACAATAGGAGGTCTTACAAAGTGATGCAGTGATCCTTCATCATCCTTCTGTCGCGCCTTAGTAGGACTGACCACAGGCCTAGACCCGGGTGGGCGTATACGTTTGGACTCCTCCCCAAGAGCATCTAGGCCAACCTGATGCACCTAGGACAGCATACGAGATGATGCCAACTATAAGACTGGTCTTCCCTACCGCTCCGGCCGTCAGGTCCCTATCACAAGCTATGTAGACCTTATCTGCCAATGCAGGTGCCCCTATTGGACCCCATGGCTTCGTCTCGAGGCCCTCTCGTAGTGAGGGCGACAAAGACGATGAAGATCGAGCTGATGATGGAGGGTTCGACGACGGCCCTTGATATACCTAGAAGCACCCTCAACTGATGACCTCAACCCCATACCATCATACGTATTCCATCTGCTGTTGCTGGGTCTGCTGCTGTTGCTGTGGTTGACCTCTAGCATCTGCCATGACCGCGTCGTAGCCCATAGCGGATCTTATCTGCTCCTGATGCTGGTTCGTCACTATCTCCGATGGGGGAGCCGCCGCTCGTGGGAGTACCAGCCCAAGTGCCTACACCGGAGTGCAGCAGCATGTTCTATTTCTACTCAGTGTGGGGAGATATGCACAAAGGGAACTTCATGTGTTGGTGACATGATGAAAATGTCGAGAAAAAATTTATAATTCCTTCGAGGTTTCTCAACAATTTCGCCCAAAGTTGTGTGGAAACTTCAATAATGAGACGTGAGAAAACTACTGAGCTCAGCTGCTTTTCCTACTATCACTCACCCTCTCAATGTCCAACAGTTGTAGATCGTTGGTCGGGGCAGAAGGATGCACATGATTGAAGCCACCATACCTAGCGTAACCATACCCATAGACACCCTAGTGGCTCCTGAACTCACGTGAACAGTAAAGGCCCCAGCATCCACGTAGCATGACGGAAGCGTTGAACACTGGGTATTTCCCTCCACTCGCATTGTTCCGTATCGTAGACACAGGTCCCCAACGACCGGCTCACGTCACCAGAACGACCACCAACTGAAACAGCAACTCTACTGAAAGCCCTCGCCCCGGATTCACATACCAATGATGAGTTTAGTATGAGCGAAGACAGCCACGTGTTGGAATCGGGCCTCGGGGGTCTCTCCTTTCTTCGTGGGTGCCTCGACCCAGTCCCACCTAAAGGTCGACTCTACGTCCTTCACGAGCATATTACTGGTCGTATTAGTAGCACCTGCCATCTCTGTGCTGCCTGAGGCCCCAAACATCGTTAAGGGACTGATTATCCGCCGTCCTTCCACCGAACACCACCATCATACCTGTGGCCGGGCCCTCTCGGCACACGTCAGCTGAGTGGTAGGCCTACGAAGAAAGAGAAGCAGTAAGAGCAGCAGTAAGAGCAGCAGTAAGGGCAGCAGCAGCACGAGTAGAAGGTCCTCCTCACTCTGGGCACTGGGGCTGGCTTCCCTCCTCCCATAGGGTCCACCTTGTTCCACAGAAAGGGAGATCGATCAACATCCAAGATCCATATATCCGACATGGTTTCCTGAGGTAGGCTCATCGACACAGAGCAAGGGTGCAGTCAGTAAATTCATGATAGGAAGTATGTCATTGGGCCTCATCCGTATCATCAGTGATTGAACCTCAAGATACTCACCGTTCCATTGTTCCCAGCATACACAATAAGCACCGGCTTGTGGAAGACCATCGTGTGGCCGTACCTAGACCGGTCCAATACCCAGTATCACCACCGCAACAGAGGACCTACCGCTTCCCAGGCGTTGGGCCTTTCCCTATGGGTATTGTTACCCACTCCGGCCTATCCTCATTACGGTAGTCCAAAAGGTACCTAAGGTCGCAGGCCATAGACCGTAAACCAATGAAGGTAGTACAGGTCATCGTTGCTCAGACTGCCTCCTCCAGTAGCACCACCGAAGACTACCTAAATACCATCTTTCCGACAACTGGCAGCAGTAGATACCTCACTCAACGATCGGCTTACCAGTTGCATGTGGTCAACACACACAGCAGCATGAGCCGCTCTAGGACTCGGAGCTGAGGAACCTGAGTACCGACTCGTCTGAGTTGAGCATTCACTACCCAAGATACTACCTCTCCGCATATCAACTCTCCTCCATATGTTAGCCTCGACATTCAGGACGTATGTGTCATCAGTAATATTGTACCTAAACACAGTACGACCCATCCAAGTATCAGAGGGGATGAACCAGAGGCCTTCCTTAGCCGAGCGTAGAGGATACATGCCATCATTCGCGGTACCCTCTACCCATATTTTACCAACTACTGCCCCCGACACCCTAGAGTATAGCGAAGCGGAGGCAACGAAAAACTATAAGAACATCTCTCGTAAAGGGTCTGCCGAATCCTTTATAGTGGCCGCCTTTTGACCATGAGGTCTACTATTACCTTCCAGTATCACCAGTAGCACCACCGAATAAGACCACTCGAGCCTCCCCGATGAGTGTACATGTATGGCCAAAACGTGGTAGAGGCACTTGCCCCACTTGCTGTTCGAATTCCATACCCTCTCAGCAGCAGCAGTAGCTGTGTTATTACTACAACACCACCACTACTACAACAACAACAGATGCATTGACCATATACATGACAAACTCAACACTGGGTATAGGGAGCAGCCTCATACGGACGAATGTAACGAGGTTTGACTGTAGCACTAGACGATACGATGACAATTGAATAGTTTATTCACAACTTAGCTCGGATACCTACTTCACGAAGGACCTGCCAGAGAACCGAGATGGTAACAAGGCTCACAACAACCGTTGCTGCAGATGTTGGTATGGGGAAGTACCTCAAGAATTGTCTGCTGTTTCACAGCACGTAGTTGAGCTTGCGATTTGACGAACAACGAGCCTGTGAACCTAAGGGTCGATCCAATCCGCATAGTTCAACCTATGATCCGCATCTACGTATAACAGATCCCCTTAATGCGTCTACCATATAATTACCCTAAGCCATTGACCCCAACTCCTCCCTCCTTTGTAGCATCCCTCGAGCGCGGTATCACCACCAGAGGGCCATCCAATGTCCATAGCATGTTGAAACTACTGCTAGGGGACCAGCTCAAGCCCAGCTCCTTTAGTGCCTGTCTGGACAGTCCCACCACGATGAGCAGCACCATCATCCAGCCTACCGAGTCAACGGCCTCAATGCTAGCTACTGGCCTCGTAGCATACTTAAATCCAACCTGCCTTCCTTCTGTATAGGCAGCCTTCATGGGGTACTCGACATTCGGGACGATCTGACCAAAATGGGTACACCT
This sequence comes from Perkinsus marinus ATCC 50983, assembly GCF_000006405.1. NCBI lineage: Eukaryota > Perkinsozoa > Perkinsida > Perkinsidae > Perkinsus > Perkinsus marinus. The sequence goes on from NW_003217015.1 coordinate 582,218, forward strand.
GTGGAAGTCCCGAAGTGACGAGCTACCACCTGTATATGCCTATGAGTTTGACTAAAGCCCGACTCGGGTCCATGATTGAAGAAAGCAACGGCCTTATCTCCTAGGCATCTCAATATTCTATGAACTGCTTTAAAATCCCCCCAAGTGAGGGAATCATTCTGGTTGAAATATAGCTTAGTAACGACCAATACATGCCCAGGCATCACAGCGTATTTATTCAGCAACAGCCTGTGGCCCGTTTCCATCATATCTCCAATACACAGACCAGAATCGTATGGAGGTAGGAAAGGGTTCCGTTTCGCCACACTAGATCCCTTGGGCTTCCACTTCAAATTCTCAGCTACCCTAACCCGGCCGTCCTCCAGGACTTCCTCGGTCGTGGGTACGGAAATCAACGAACCGTTTCGTTTCGCCTTCTCCTGCTGGGCCCCTATTCTCGCCTGCAACTCTGCTAGCGACAAACCATCGAGAGGATAGTCCTCATCTGCTATGTTATTAATGCATCGATAGGAATAGTAGTAGTATAACAGACCCACTGCACCACTACACACTGCTGCTGCTGCCGCAAGTTTACTACGGAAATTCGTAATAGAGGAAGACGAGTGTGGCATAAGGAAGAAGTAGTGGTAGTAACTATGCGATGACTGAGGCCAGAATAAAACACAAGCTCGATCAAAAGTGACGTAAATTCATATTATCAATGCAGCTACTGCTAATGAGTAATACAACACTTTAAATGTTTGCTGCTATCACCCCTACCTCTCATCGGCACATATCGTTTCACAGCCTACCTGATCAGCCCCTTCAAAAATAAGACAGGTTACGTATGATATGATAATGAGGGTTCGAAATGAATAAGAGCTTCACTTGCTACTGCCGCTTCCTTCAGAGTAGTCCATACTCACGTAATGCTATATCGAGCCCCCTAAGGATCAACGTCATTTCCATAGACTCACACCAAAGCCTAACCACCTCTGCGCGAATAGAGCAGCATCTCGCTGCAGCAAACCTGGATGAAAACGAGCGCATTCACAGTAGACATAGTTCTGTAACAGTCGTTTAGTAGGCTTAAAGTTATCGAAGGTCCAATCGACCGGCCTACCAATAACAGTCATCACTGTTGGAGGCAATGCCCTGAATACCGTTCAGCCTCTGGTTCGTCATCTGGACTGTGATATCCCTCCAAGTAAGGGTGCTTCAAGGATTGCTCCACAGAGATGCGCCTGGTCGGGTCGAATTGCAACATCAGACTCACCAACTACACACAACTATCCATCACTTAATATCAATACCACAGTAACTCACATCGATAGCTAAAGCGTTCGCCTCTGGGTAGAGTTCATGCATGTCTTTACCGCGAGACTGTGGACACTTTCTTATGAAACTTGAGGGAGCGGTGCTCGGAGAAGAACGAATATGAGCCTACCGTCGAGCTGGTCCATCAGGTGGTAACCAATGCAGTTCCTCTTCTGTAGGCATACCTAGTGTACTGTGAATGATATCTAGCCAGCCATCATACGCCCGTACCGGAAACCTCTATTATCTTCTTGATCTGGTCAAGATGATCCTTACCCGTGAATAGAGCTCTACGCCCAAGTAACTCACATAATATGCATCCAACAGCCCTGAATAAAAGATACAAAACATGCCCTAACTCATCCCTGGTCACCAGCGAACCACCTTACCACACATCAATCGCTTTGGTATACTCGGAAGCAAGCAGGACGACTTCTGGGGCGCGGTACCACCTATAGCAAGAGTAGATGGAGCAGTAGTAGTAGGAGTCAGGACCTCGTAACGACATAGTCAGTGAGGTTCGGATCCGGGTTACTATCATCGCATCCATGTGAAAATCCACGTGCCAGACCGAAATCACAAATCTTTAAATCACAGTTCCTGACAACATCATAGCAGTGCTTCAACCGCCATATCTGACTAATTGACTCTACACATACTATAATTCGATCACCAGACACTTGAAATTCATAACAGAGGTGCATAAGATATTTTCCGAGGTTTTCTGCACGACTATTCGAGTGTACTTATTGACAAGAATATTGCTCGGTTTGAGGTCTCTATGGATAACGTTAGCTGAGTGGAGGTACTTGAGGCCCCTCAACATCTGATATATAAAGTATCTGTATAGATAGTAGTAGGGTAACTAGAATATAAGAGGCTACTGATAGTGCTCATCCGTGAGGCTCTGCTTAGAGTATATAACACGATGGAGATCCGTCTCCATCAGGTCTGTCACCTACGGCTACAGGTACCGATCAGGGTAGGAAGCATCTTACAATATAGATATCTTCGAAATCAGGGCTTTGGGGTGGATACATGTCCAGGATACGCACAATGTTATCATGGTCAAAAGTCCTGATGTACGATGGTAGTCATACTTAAAGAGGCACGCCGGCAAGTACCTCAATAGCTTAATCTCTCTGAGGATACGTTTGGCATCAATTAAATCATCAAAGGCATTCTGTACCTTTTTCACCGCAACCTTGTGGTCTGATTAGAGCAGAACAAACGACTCTGTCTTCACAAAACAAAAGACATAAACGCACCTCTCCCATCACTGAAGCTCGCTACTGTTCCATAAGCGCCCGAACCCACCTTACGAATGAATTCCATGTGCCTTGGAACCTGAGAGTGATGCCCGTTGAGAAGCTTAGATGGGGGACGCTCACAGTGTAGCTGGTTTTCCCATCAATATGGACTTGTTTCATTTCATCGAGATAAGTCATCCCACAAACAGTCTTAGAGTGGCAACAGGCGGGAATACAAACAGCAAACGCAAGGGCTGAGGAGGCTCATCTGCTCGTCTAGCCAGAAACTCTCGGTGCTAGTCTACACCTTTTAAACATCTAGTTCGTCTTTGGAACCATCAATTTCGTCGGGACGCGCGAAGTTGGAGGTACGAATCCGAAACGGGAAGATCATATTCGCAATTAGAACTTTCAACTTCGTCATAGAACATTCAAGTTCGTCCGAAGTCGATAGGAAGTTCAAAGTCGTTCTAATAGAACTTTCAATTTCGACTTTCGAACCTTCGAATTTGTCATAGAACTTTCAATTTCGTCGAGTATACCTTCAGACCTTCAATTTCGTCCTTTTAGGAAAATCGACTTCGTCGTTCGGAACTTCAATTTCGTGTTTGCGGGGCAATCATACCAGTACTCTGATGGTGAGGCTATCAGTAGTATCAGGATCTCCAGTAGTACTGGCTCTGGCTGGCTACAATAGTACACTGCTACGGGATGCGGCCTGAAGTGGTGAGTTCATGCTCAAGTATTGTCATATGTAATGCGCGCATCCGTACGGCGCGAGGTATGACACTAAGGATTCTGTGATGCTGGTCATAGGCGAGCGCTACTTTATGTACATGCGTGCTGCTTTCACGCTGCTGTGTGTTTACGTACGGGCTTTTATAAGTTAAGTTAGGCTAAGTTGAGTCCGGTATAAGTTCTATACAAGGCTTTTACTAGTTACTGACTTATACTAGCTTACATAGGGATCCATATCTATATGAGGAGGATATGGATAATAGGGTCTTCATTGTGTTGCTATAGTTTTGCGGCCATTGATTGCACTCTATTGGGCACTGGATCATTCGCTATGGTTTTGCGAACCCTTATGGATTTAGGGTTTTTGAGTCATCTGAGGACTAAGGTTGTCGCTACGGATTGTCGATATATATTAACGGAGTCTAGCTTTGAGTTATCTGAGTTCGGAATGGTTGTTACACGTTCAGGAAAGACTACCGAAGTGCCACGTAATCGTGACACTGATGTTATAGTCAAGGTACGTCGTAGACGTGTTAAGGAAAAGACGAGTCATGCTTCTCATGCGCAGTGTGCAGAAAGGGAGTCAACCCATGGTACCTCGGTTACTCCCACTAGTTACCCGAGTCCTCATAGGGAGGACCACCGCTCCGCGTATTCTACCGGGATTCTTCCCGACTACAGATCTACGGTTACTGGTGATATAAGGTCTGTGAGAAGGGTTACATCGACCGATATCTTGTTGGATCGGAGCTTGGGGTATGATGGTATCAAGAAGAATGTA
>NW_003217015.1:586382-599853 GCF_000006405.1 Perkinsus marinus ATCC 50983
TGTTGCTGTAGTACTACTTCGGTTGTGTACCGCGAGCACTAATCATAAGCCTCACCATCAGAGTACTGGTATGATTGCCCCGCAAACACGAAATTGAAGTTCCGAACGACGAAGTCGATTTTCCTAAAGGAACGAAATTGAAGTTCCAAAGGTGTACTCGACGAAGTTGAAAGTTCTATGACGAACTCGAAGGTTCGAGAGTCGAAATTGAAAGTTCTATTAGAACGAATTTGAACTTCCTATCGACTTCGGACGAACTTGAATGTTCTATGACGAAGTTGAAAGTTCTAATTGCGAATATGATCTTCCCGTTTCGGATTCGTCCCTCCAACTTCGCGCGTCCCGACGAAATTGATGGTTCCAAAGACGAACTAGATGTTTAAAAGGTGTAGAAAGATTTTTTTGACACATTCATCAGCCTGTGGGGGAAAAATCTAGTTATGGGGAACCCTAAGAGGTGTGGCCCTCAGAAGGATACTTCGGGACTCACATAATCACATAATCAACTGTGGGCCCGAAAGGCAGAACGTCTGATGGAACCATCCCCTACTAGCCACCTTTCACAGAGGATGGAGGCTGCGTGTCGCCCTTCACGTGTTCGGCAAGATTGCTAGCCGGAAAATATTTCTCGCCAGAGCGCTCCCAACGTGAACAAGTAGATATTTTTGGCGCTCTCGTAGCCATCTTGGCTCAAGTGTTATTCTCGTTTAACTCCACATAGCCACAGTGCTCAACTTGGATCGACGTGACGAGAAGCCTGAGAGAGATCGCACTTCTTTGGTGGCGATTTCCAAGAGAAAAGGCTTGTCGACCGTGGCGGAAGATTGGACATCTGCTAGAGTCATTGGCGGAGCCGGAAATGATATCTGGTTGAGAGTTAGCGTTCACGTTATGATTAAAAACCCAGATCGTACAGCTTCTGATGGAACTCACGGCTACCTGGTCATGCGCTATGGTAACCGTTGTGGTTTCACCCGCCAAGCGAGCAAAGCGGAGCTAATACAATCTGTGGCTAAGATAGTCGATCAAGTGGTCTGTACTGAGTGCAGCCTAGGATTCTATCCGCTCTGGATTATTATATTTCGTAATCTGCTATTGGGCATGTTAGTGCATGCGGACCAACCGAATCCCGACAATGGGGTCTGGAGCGAGAGAAGTTGCAGTAACATCATCATGATGTCATCATGCAGCCAATGTCTCGTACGAATGCGTTGGCTAGTTTTGAGCTGAATGGAGCCCAAGCGGTGAATGTTAAAGTTATCTATATTGAACTATCCCGCACTGAGTTTGAGGCGCACAGGGTAGCTCTATGGTGGTTGACGAGCGGGAGAGGCCCAGTCACTAGGGCTGTTCCGTTTTTGATCGAGAGCCTGAGGATATTATGATCGTACCGCTGATTACAGTGGGGGAACTTCCTAGAGGCGCTCTTCCAGCTGAGTACGCTGAAGCAGGTTGGACTGCCATGAGAGGCAACGCTATAGTGGATTGCCTTCCGTCGAATGATAAACTGCTGCAGCGCGTTTCGTTTCTGCCTACTCGCTTTGCGGGAGTTGACGCCATGATTGCCAGGGCTGAGCTAGTGTTCGGCGAACACTGTTCGCGAATACCTTCTCTTTTCCTTGGAGAGGCAATGACGCTACTAATAATGCTAACCCTCTCGTTAATAACTCAAGATACTCTACATGATTTGCCAGAGAAAGGCCAGTTTCGCTCCGCTGAGATACTGAGTTTTTGGTCATTTTCAATTTTAGAAGGCAAATCCTGAAATGTTTAAACCTATTCGTTATCTCTAGTAGGTGCTTTGACCAACCTAGTCTCCTGAATATGCCTTACAAGCGTGGCCGATTCGTTGTATAATGGTACAACTTGGTGGAAAATTGGAAGCTTCCAAGAAGATATGTAGTTTCCCACATCTACGAGGAAGAAGGCGGACGGATTTATAATGACACGAAAGAAACGAGCAGGGAGGGAGTGGGACAAGTCCCTGCCTCGGGCCTTCGTCTTTATTATAAGAACGACGTGAAGAAGAGGATGCTGGCAGTGGAGTGAATGATAATAATATTATCACACCGTGTGATAATATTATTATCACTTACAATTTCAGCTTGTTTATTTTAATTTTATGGTTCTTTTCAGTAATTGCCGAAACGCCAAAGTGTTGGTACAACAATAACCACAACAATAAGAACAACCACTAGTCGCGCCGCCAGCGCGATTTTAAATGGCGCAGGACCGACCATGGCCAGAACGGTGGACTCAATGAGAGCTTACTACTGGCTCTGGCTGGCTACAATAGTACACTGCTACTGGATGCGGTCTGAAGTGGTGAGTTCATGCTCAAGTATTGTCTTATGTAATATAAGAACTTGAAGGAGTGGATGCTGGCACTGCCAGCCTGGCAGTGTTATGGAACGGCTCCCAAAAGAACGACAAGAAACGAATCGTTTCAAACGATGGAATTCTTGTAAAAACTCAATAACACTGTTATAGGACCAAACAGGAAATGGAACGACATTCGCCAAATACCGTTCGCCTTGTTCACTGAATTCTTGATTTCTAGCAATCTTGCAGTTTCCTTGCTTCGGGGCCCGAAGTTCGGGCGGGCGACATTGCCACAGTGCCTGAGCTGTGCTAGCTATTTGCGTTTGTGTGCGGTTACCGGTTGGGCTTCGTGTTACTTCCTGATAAATGTCTGAGTCGTTGCTCTGTGCATACTATTGACAACTCCTGCTAGTTTCAATAGCTGCGTTCGTTACCATGTCTACTGCCAAGTCAGTGCAAAAACTTAAATCGTCAGTGGACAAGGAGGAATTTGAGGAATACGGTAGTACAGGGGGTGCTAGTAAAAACTTAGGTGAGTTCTTCTACTCTAGTCGTACTAGTTTGTACTAAGTTTTTATTGAATAATTTACTATGGTTCGGCAGGGTTTCTTACTAGTACTGTACTAGTAGTACAGTACTAGTAAAATGTCATAAAGTTATGTACTAGTAGTACATAACTTTATGACATTTTACCGGTGGGGCTTTTTTAAATGTTTTACATTTGTGTCGTTCTTTTGTGCTATGATGAGCAACTAGTACCTGTGTCAAATGGTATACGTGCAGTCTTTGCATTATCTGTGCTTCTCTGTCTACGCGGTATATATGTTATCTAATTCGTTAATTGCTTAGGGCAGTACAACTTTGTCGTTAATTGGCATTATCTGCCTGAGACATGCCTTGCTGTGTACGTTAAATATTTTCATGTAAAGACAGTAATATCATGCAACGATGTCATGGTATGGCAGTATATGCCTCAGACATATGTTTGCTGTGTACTGTGTACATCCCAATGTCGATGTATGTATGTTTAGATTTCTGTAGTACGTCTTGCATTGGCAGTATATGCCTATGACGTACTTCGTTCTTTCTATCATCTCTGGTGTTTTTTGTACACGCTACATTTTGTCACAAATTGGCATTATCTGCCTGAGACATAGCTTTCTTTGTACGTTTTTTATATACATGAACACATAGCTTTATCACACAAGTATGTCATAAAATGGCAATATATGCTTCAGACATAAGTTTCTTGTGTACTTTTCCAGTTTAATGTCTATGCATATAGTAATATTATAGTACTATGTCGTAAACTGGCAGTATATGCCTGTGACATACTTCTTTTTATGGAGTACTTTTACACAAGTGTTCTTAACTTGTAGTCTGTATGTTTTATGCAGACTGTGGCTCCGTGCGTATATGATGTTTAAACGATGAAGATCGAAGCGTGCGTCGTATTTCAAGGGTAATTTTTGCCTATTTTAAAGAAACCATTTAAAGCCTTAGGTGTTTCATTTCTGGGAATAATCAATGTTTTGACTATAATGCTTATGCGTTTTACGAAGGTTCGTCAAGTAGCGTCGGTAAGAGGGGATTATCCGAGCCCAACAGAAGACCTAAGTTATCAAGTACTATGGTCCGTTTATGATTTGCATATTACTGTTCTTTGTAGAAACCTGGAAAAAAGTTTTTCGGGTAGTGGAACAAATAAAGAAACGACAAAAAAGGGTTCAGAAGTTTTATAAACGTAAAGTTACTCCTCTATGTACTACATGGGTCCTGCAACTTATGTTATTCTATTTTGATCTATGTTAATACATGTTGCTAGGTCGTCAAAAAGCACGTGAAAAATATCTTAAACTTCGTCGACGAATTATAGGCCCTAAGACTACAGGTAGTTTAAAATGTTCAATGGACGTTGCCTCACGACGTATGGTCATATAATGCAGATCCCAACAAGGTAGGTCATTCAAATACAGAAATCCCGGACATACAGGGTAAAGGTTCTACTACGGGTGAGTATTCGTTGTTTAGGTTTTATGCCCTTTTTTATGTTCTTTTTTTGTTGTTGTTAGATACAAAGTCAATGTTCGATGTTGATTATTGTTTCCGTAACGTCGTGGATGATTCGCAAGCTCACAGCAGTGAATCTAGTTTGCCTGTGGACGAAGCTAATCGTTTAGATGAGCGTAAGGTGGTTTGCAGCCTTTGTTATCTACCTCGTTTTTTGGTTATTTTACAGAGATACTTCAACTTGCGTGTTCACAAGATAATACCGGTCCTATGACTGTCAACACCTTCGCGCGTACATCAAACAAGTGTAGGGCAAGTGAAAGTTCTAAATACAAGTGTACAACTCATGATGCAACTGATGGTAATACTGCACCACTGTGACTGTTCTACGACCATGTTTTTTAGACAATGACCTTAGTTCTGTTGGACAGGAAAGCACCACTCACCACGAACTTTTGCGTAGTAATTTCTAGTATAATACTTCTATTTCTATGTGTCTTTCGTTGTAGACGATGCTGCTTCGGCTTCTTCTGCAAAGCAGAACGTGCGTTCACCTACGAAATCTAACTGTACTATATCTATGTTTAAAATTTAAACTTTAAATTGGACTGAGTTGTATAGTTTTGTAGGTGTTGATGATATTGGTAAGCAGAATACTACGAAGTCTTCAAAAGGTATTTTATTTTCTCTCGTATGTTTTTCTTACTCTTATTTTGTTTAGATTTTCGTTCTACACCTACTATTGTAAGAGCCTTTACTGCTACGTTGTTGCCTTCTACCGATGGGTCTATGAGGAGTGTCACGAGTAATATTGGATCGTGCATTGTTATACACGTATTAGTTTTCTCATATACGTTTCGGTTATCGTTTCGATTTACGTTCTTTTACTCGTTTGTGGTATCTGAAATTTACATCACTTCTTTCAGGTGACAATAGTTATTCTGTTCAATCCGATCGTAATAAACAGAGGTATACACTCAGTCCACATGACAAGTCTTCTACATCGAGTTCAGTAAGCTGTACGTTTACACAAGAAGACAGCTCAAGTTCGGGGAATATTATACACGGTAACTGTTGATAATTACTTCGAACGTGTATCTGTAAGGGTGTTTATTCACTTTATTCTTTTTTGTCATTGACTCGCATCATATGCCCTAGAGATACTAAGCAGACGAAGTTTTACATACATGCTAAAGACGTATTTATTTATTTTTAGATGGCAATAGTTCCGACCAAAACTGCGACGACGATGGGAATATACGCCGTACCTCTTTACGTACAAATAATATTATTTTGGCAATCGACGATTGATTGTTAGGTCTTAGAAATATGAGGCGTAAAAGAAATGTGGAAGAGACATCTGGTAGGTTTATTCGTTATCATGCATTACCTAATATTTATTTTCTAACAGCTGGCAAAGTTGATAACTGCTCTGAACACAGGACTACTATATCCAAGCACGTTGGTGTGAACTGTTTAATTATATTCAGGTTTACCCGTAGAGAACAACAATGAGGTTAATATTTCTACGCCTAACGTAAACGATGACATGACAAGAGCCAATTTTCCTGCTCGTCGCATTTCTCGACGTAGGTAAAGGTGGTCGTTTTGCGGCACGTTCTTTTTAGGTCTACAAAATATTCGATTACGGAAATGTGTACAAAATCAAACGTTACCTCAAGGTAACCTCGTTTTCATATTGTATAATGTTTACGAAATAAGGTTGTAAATCGTTCGTCGATATATGTTTTCTTCCCTGTTCTACTAAAGGGAGTTCAAATGCAGTTTTGCGCTTGAGCAAAGCTTAGGATTCTATTTTTTAAATATTCCTCACGTAATGTTTGTTTAAATTGTTCCGTTAGTTGTTTTTTTGGCAGAAACAGAATGCACATTATACTACGGCACACTTCTTCATTAACTGGCATATATGCCTACGGAAGGATTGTGTCATCTATTGTCCATACGTGTTATTAGTAATAACACGTAATTAGTAATAACTTATTACTAATTTAAAATTAAATATAAATTTGCACTAGTCATTCGTGGTTTTACTTATTCCTAAGCAAAAACTGGGCTAAGTGTCAAGGCGTAGGTAATTTCTATAACATCAATTTCCGTTTTATATCTACAACTATTAGAATTTTTTCCTAATTTTCAACAAAGCGCTTTTTATTTGTGATACTCTGTTTAGATATACATGTACATGACAAAAATGATGGTCGTCAATTGAAGCGGAAATTGGACAACGATGTGTCGTCAGATGCTGTGCCAAATCGCCGAGTTTCTCAACGTATGCAATTACTAGCTTCTTTCTATATTACTTGTTAGGGTTACAAAACATTCGTCAACAGGAGACAGAAAAATATCAAATGTTACCTCAAGGTAAGAGAGTAGAACAACGTTTTTGCTTAAAATCATTTTTGACTCTTCTTCTAGTAATTTGTTCATATGCGTTTTTCAGATGCACGTAATGCAGACTTTGTGCCGTCTATGCCCTCACATTTGCCACCATCGTCTGACAATGACGAAGATTCGTCAGAAGCTACTTCGAACCAGCACAACGACACAACTACTTCTTCTCCGTCGATTGGTAAAATTCCGTGTTTGATGTTCTTTATATTACTACAGATACCTTGTTAAAACGAGGTAAAGATTTTTTACTGCGTTTATCTACTACGACGTTGTCTAAATCTGGTAATCCGCATTCTGTACACTACGTACTAAATTATGTAATTAGAATCCAAGTTGTTTGCAACTCTTTCACCGGAAGAACAAGCTGCACTACAACAACTCGCGACTAAGGGTTTTGAGAAGCCTCATGAGGATGAGATCGCATCTTGTTCTGATAGTGCGACAGACACTTCGTCTGAGATAGAAGAACCCGTGTTGGAAGGAGACCTCAATACAGCTCGCAAGGTTGTTTATGGTATTTTTTCCTATCCGTACCATGTAATATATTTGCTGCTAGGTAATTCAGGGAGTCGTAAGATGTTGAGTGGGCTACAAACAGCAGAGATGCACGATTTTCTTCATCATATTTATGGTATCGGTGATATCTGTGACGAATTACTGGACGTGGACATGACTCAATTACCTCCTCCGTCTAAACCAGGTGCGCTACGTTGATATTATTTTACACAATGCTTTTTCTCACTAGGTGCGTACAAAGAAAGTAAAACAACGCTTAAACGCAGTAAAAAGGAGTCATCCTTAGGTAACGAGTCGTTGATGTTTTCTTCTTTATGTTTTTATTTTTGTCTTCTTCTTAAGCTCTCGTAAAGCCCAAGAAGTACAAAGAACCTGCTCAAAAAGATTATCCAAAACGATTTCCGCATGAGAAAAATATGAAAAAAGGTGGTACTTTTCAAGAACGACGTCGTATCTTCGAGATGAATCACTTACAAAGTACGTTTATTTCATATTTTGTTTCATACTTTGTAGTTACGGTTTTCTAGGTCACGCAGACGAATATCTCTGTAGCCATGCCACTATGGAGGCAGTTATTAAAGATGTCGATCGTGAGTTATTTGGTCAAGGTGCTCATCGTTGGACACAAGAGGCTATTTGGGTTTTGCAGATAGCTGCGGAAAAGTATCTGGAACGTGTGTTTCAAACATCATCGTTTATGCTACATTGTTTTGATTGCGATACATTGACTCCACCTGTGTATTTACTTGCAACCTATTTTTTGGGTGACGAAAAGGTTAGCAGTTTACTTCGTTATCGTACTTTCGACTTATTGGGCTATAACGTCAGCTTTCCTTCTACTGTAGCTAATCGTGCTCAGTACGAAGCTCAAGGATTACAAGCAGCAGAATATATGTACTTAGGAGAGAATAATTACAGGTCGCACCAATCTTTGGGAATTCAAGCTAAGAGGAAATCACCTACTAAAAGACGGCTTGTTAAATTACGAGATAAGTAAGAACACCAGTGTGATATACAGTTGTACTTAATTTTGAGGGTTAACTCGGAAGCAGAAAGTAAAGATAGTTCTACAAGTTCGCTTTGAACGTATGTTGATGCTTGTGCATCGACCGTGTTATTTACTTTCTTCTGTCTTTAATCTTTGGCTGTCGTCTAATAAATCACCGATGCGCTAAAGTAATAGACTACGTCGTGTGTTAGCAAGATATGCTTAAGATGTATTTATCCGAAGACATTGAATAAAGTTATCGTTCTTCGATCTGTACTATATGTTACATCAGTCGTTGGCAGTATATGTCGAAGATGTACATTTCGGTGCGATTTCTCGATTGTCGTCTAATAAATTACCAATGCGCTACGAGTAGTACATCGTTTGTTGGCAGTATATGTCCAAGATGTGTTCCTGCCTAGACATTGAAGTGAAGTTATCGTTCTTCGTTGTCTACTGGACGTTACATCTCTTGTTGGCAATATATGTCCACGATGTACGTTCCGGTAGGAGTTAATCGAAGTAGTCAATTCTGCACTCATGGTCAAATTTTACATCATAAGCTGGCAACATATGTCCAAGATGTAAAGCGACCTATAGTCAACTCCTTATTTATGGATTTACTGTAACCACCTATATTGTGTTCAGTAATATGGAGGTTTGGGTGGTTGCCACCGGTTTATCAAACCCGTGGCGCTTCTAAACTTTATCTCCTGTATACAACATCCTAGTTATAACGCCAGGTCAACCACGAAGGTCAATAAACTAGGGTGTTGCGAAACCACTCAAATGGAGATAATCTAGAAGCCCTCCATAAAACTTGAAGAGAAAAAAGAAAAAAAATAAAACATTATAGTTGAGTTTCCAGGAACACCACGAGGAGGTCTCTGAGCTCGTTCCCATCTAACAGTAAATCTCAATACATTCGTCCTTGAACTAGCCCCATAAATGGACCTTCATTTCAGTAATAGTCCATATCCTCCTTCTTCGAGTTATATGCTATTTCCTTATCAGTAGATGTTCTTGATGAAATACATTTTCTATCTTGAACCTAAGTATCTTATACTTTGCTCTGATTCTATAGTACATCGTTAGTTGGCTGTGTGTGCCCGAGATGTACTATTGGCTACGTCAGAAGAAACCTTTCTTATCCTATGTTGTCTATCTTAGAAATGTGTAGTGTTTGCCAAGCATGTTTCTTATATATAAATTTACATGTATAATGCAAAGCGGCAAATATTCAATTTCTAAAACGTAGAGGCAACTTGTTAAGAATTTTTACGAGAATTTTATTTCGAGATTGTAGGTTACTTTTGTATGAGTAACTGTAAGTTACCTTCTACGTCAGCTCGGCAAAAATCTTTGTCTTACGTTTCTCCTGCTTGTGCTCCTCCTGCAGCTCAGACTAGTCAAGAGCCCAGAGGACATCAGCGAAAAAGAAGGTCATCGGGTTTATGTTTAACGAAAAACAAGCAGAACTCTGCACAACAGAGAGATACTACGGATGTAAAGAAGGTACATTTTGACACAATTAATCTGTGTCCAATACAAGCTCTTCAAAGTCAAGTACCTTTCATATCGATACTGTCTGAGAGCACAAGACAGGCTCTGGCTTCAAGTAATACTTTACCGTTTTGTTTTTTTATTTTAGTTCTCAGAAAATCAAGCGATTGATGACATCCAGAGGTTTATCGGTCCTAGTATGCGCTATTTCAAATATACAAGAAACCAGAGAGACTGTTATCCCGTAGAAGGAGAGGCTTGGCCCGGTACTGTTTTGAACGTTGCGTCTTTTACGAAACTTTTTTCTTCCGAAACTTCGTCCTACTCCTGAGGGATGTTAAGAATAATACTTTGTGCTTGGAAGGTAGAACATATGCTCGTCATTGTCTGCGTAGCTTTTTTGCAGATCTGTACGCATGGATTAAACTAGATTCGGTGATGCAAGAGTGTGTTTTATTGTTGAGCTCTTTGGTGGATTCCTGTACATTAGTGAATCAAAATATAATCCAATGATGCAAAACTGGTATTCCGTCGTTATATCAGCCGTTGAAGTTGTATACCTACGATCAAGTTGCCGACATGTTTGTTCATTGGGTGCAATGTAAAAAGACGTTTGTCATTTTCTGCTGACGTGTTTTCAGGTGTTTTTCAAAGAATACCGTTCGTCGAAAGAATGTTTTTCCAGCCTCCATTGGTCGACTTTATACGCAGATGTACTAAATGGTCGTATATGAGGTATATAATTGCTACAACTTCAAATTGAAGTCTTCAATTATAAATCCGGTTGAAAGTTTACTTTCGAGGTCTACAGCGGAGACTAAGTTGTCAACGATTGAGTCGGTAAGTTTACATCGATCATACACTGTCAGTCACTGACAGTGTATGAGCCTCATAGGTGAGGTGGGCACCCGGCGATTTTCTAGTCGCCCGGCCCGGCCCGGCCCGGCAGCCTTTGAGCCCGCTTCCCCGGCCCGGCCCCGGTGACCCGGCAGTCTTTTCTTACCCATGTTCCGGGTTTAGCGGGCCCGCCGGGTTGGCCGGGTAACCCGGCCCGGATTGCCAGGATCTTATCGTCGTATGGTTCCGAAAGCCTTCCTGCCAGGATCGCTTTCGGACATGATCGATGATAAGAACTTCTTATCAAGAAGATCCAAGATCAGGGCTGCATGGATCAAGCAATATCCCGATGTGCCAAGTCACGCGATTGAAACGCGAAGTGCGAGTTAATTTCCAGCAATCGCGGCGATTCCTGGAAACTAACGCGAAATTCCGCGCTACGTACAATTAAAAGCACTATTATTGGCTTGAGATATCTGCGCTGCGGGGCTTCCGGGTGACCCGAGGACAGTTGCGGGTCATTTTTCGCCTGCTCACCCGCATGAACCCGGCAACATCGCCGGGGAAGCTGGGTTTGTGACTTTGACCCGGCCCGGCCCGGCTCGTTCCGGGGCCGGGCCGGGGCGAATCGGGTCGGCGGGGCCGGGCAAGGGTGCCCTGCCCATGTAGTATGATTCATACTTCCTATATTTCTGTTGTAGCTTCCAAATGCGGATCAAGCAGTGAGAAATATGTACATAACAAGTTCTCCTCATATCAATAAAATATGTACAAAGAAAGGCGGCAAGGTAATATGCTTTGTATATAATATAATTACTTATTGATTCATATTCACATTTTACACTTCTGTTGTATACGAGACATTTGTATAGTTCGGTTGTTTGTCACAGGCCTTCGCTTTAGTTACCTCGAACATCTACTGTCAAAATTGATGAATATCGTAAAAGTAAGGAGGACATGAAAACCAGACTACTTTAAAGGAAATTAATAAAGCTAAGGTTGGTTTTTGTCTTGTTTTGTATAACATAATGTCCAGATCAATTTGAACAAAATGTACAATATTTACCGACGGAGGTCTACTCTTAATG
The DNA here is from genome assembly GCF_000006405.1 of Perkinsus marinus ATCC 50983. NCBI lineage: Eukaryota > Perkinsozoa > Perkinsida > Perkinsidae > Perkinsus > Perkinsus marinus. The sequence goes on from NW_003217015.1 coordinate 598,059, forward strand.
TGCAACCCAGGTAAATCTTTTTTTGTCTTACAATTAGTCTCGTTGTTAGATTCAAAAGTAACAATAAATGCCATCTTAAGAAAAAAACAACGCCTATGAAGTGACTTTGGTAATACAGGTTGTCATAAAATGACAGTAGATGCTCCTGACACATGTTTATTGGGGACATATGCTTATTGGGCAATTGTGATAATACAGTGTCTATGTATATAGGATCTATGTATACAGTAATATTATAATAGTATGTCGTACTTTGGCAGGATATGCCTGTGACATACCAGCGTCTGCGCATTATCTGTAGTTTTATTTATACGCGCTATATATGTTATCTAAGTTAATTGCTTAGTGCACTAAAAGCTTGTCATTAATTGGCATTATCTGCCTGAGACATACTTTGCTGTGTACATCTTTTTTCATGTATAGATATTAATATCACACAACGATGTCATGATATGGCAGTATATGCCGCAGACATATGTTCCCTGTGTACTTTTTTTATTTCAATGTCATAGTATATAGTAATAGTACTGTAATACGTTTGAAATTGGCAGTGTAATACACTGAGTGTATGCCTATGTGCCAATTTACGAACTCGGCGTGATGTAGGCAGACGGAATTTGGGTTCCGAGAGATGGAGAAAAGACCATAGAGTCCTTAGCGTGACGTACGGGACTCATAGACGAGTGCGTCACGTCACGAAAGGACGAGCGAAAGTGAGAGAAAGAACGAGATGAGACGATGGTGTCTGATGGACAAAGGATGGGGCTTGGAGAGACAGACGAACTATCGTAGTTCGGCACATTCTCCCGCCAGCGGAAAAATAAAATTGAGCTCGCGACCGATGGTCGCAGATAAATGAAGACTACTGCGTTGGTATGAGCCTCATACTATGAGGTTATGGAGAGGCTGGAGTAATTCTTTACCCGTTGAGCGCTCCCTTAACCTAAAAGTGTGGCCAGTGGCCTCCAGCACGACGTAGGGGCCACGAGCTAAAGAACCAAGCTTCGACGGCGAAGGGGTCTTCAAGTAAACACAGTCACCCACAGATACTGACTGACCGGAGGGTCCCAATTTTGCGCGTGTCCTCTCGCGTGTATCCTCCCAAAAAGTCTCGCGCCAAGTTAGGAGTATGTCGGCCGCAAGAGGAGAGGCTACCCCGGTCTGATCATGCCGATAGGTGTGGCAGAGATCCCAGGGAGAGATGTCGTGCCAGGTAAGCCTGGTATTGCTCAGAGATACAGCCTCAGCCACCAGGGTTCTCCAATCTAACTTCTCACCTCTGGATCGCAAGATGCGGATATGGTGATTGAGGGGGCCATGGCTCCGTTCCCACTTACCTCCGTAGCGCGGGCTCGAAGGAGGAGCAAATCTTTGGCGAATGTTGCGTTTGATGAGGAAGGCTCGGAAAGCAGCGCTCACATAAGACGACCCTCGGTCGCTGTGGACCGTGTTCGGTTGGCCAGTCCGGGCGAATATACGCCGAGCAGCAGTTATCAGATTCATTGAGTTGGTAGTACCGACGACCTCAGCATCTATAGCACCGGTTAGCAAGTCGGTGGCAACAAGCAGAAATTTGGCTCTGTCGCCGTTTTCCTCGTAGGGACCTGTGTGGTCAACGCCAATGGAGCGCCAGGGGATGCCATCCACCTTCTTGATACCTGCGGCCTGCTTCAGAGTAGCACGATGTTTATTTTTGATGCAGATCCCACATGACTTGACATGCGGCTGATACTACGACGGACCCCAGGCCAGTGATAGAGCTAACAACCTGCTTATAGGTACCTGTGACGCCGGG
>NW_003217015.1:599953-601527 GCF_000006405.1 Perkinsus marinus ATCC 50983
ACAGATCTGGAGCAGTTGAAACGTCGACATCAACAACGGTTCATCCTAATTTTAAAACAAAAAAAACAGGAACCTAAAGACAAAGGATAAACAGAATACGAGGGCAGTTCAAGCATAACGCCACTCAGAGGCGGCTGGAACTCGAAATCGCCATGAAGATGAATCAAACAAAATAAACGAGCAGTAAAGCGAAAGAATAATAACACTTATGATAAACATGTATGTGATTAAGAATCATCACGATTACTTAGTACGCGAAAAGATAGTAGTTTACACAAATCTAGCGTCGCAACACCCGAATCTACCGACTTGACAATGGTACCCTTTATCCACCACACAACACATTTACCCCTAATTAGGGATCGACCATCCAACCACACATGGATTCCGACAACTGTCGACCGCATACTCGTTCAACACCGAGCAAACTCCCCCAACACGGGGACACATCCATTGGTGCACCAAACAGGTGACTAACCAATCATTACCGCAACACAAGGCAACTTCAAATGAACAGTAAACAGAACATACATGTGCATAACTTACCATACATATGTATGTCGGACCAATACCATAATCGGACCCATTCAGTTGGACTGAAATAACAAGGATTTAGAGACGTGACAAAACGAGAAGCAAATCAACAAAGCGATAACAAATTGTATAAGGAAACAGAGAGGAAACAATCGAATGCTCAGATGTTCGCCTCAACAATAAAACATTATAGTTGAGTTTCCAGGAACACCACGAGGAGGTCTCTGAGCTCGTTCCCATCTAACAGTAAATCTCAATACATTCGTCCTTGAACTAGCCCCATAAATGGACCTTCATTTCAGTAATAGTCCATATCCTCCTTCTTCGAGTTATATGCTATTTCCTTATCAGTAGATGTTCTTGATGAAATACATTTTCTATCTTGAACCTAAGTATCTTATACTTTGCTCTGATTCTATAGTACATCGTTAGTTGGCTGTGTGTGCCCGAGATGTACTATTGACTACGTCAGAAGAAATCTTTCTTATCCTATGTTGTCTATCTTAGAAATGTGTAGTGTTTGCCAAGCATGTTTCTTATATATAAATTTACATGTATAATGCAAAGCGGCAAATATTCAATTTCTAAAACGTAGAGGCAACTTGTTAAGAATTTTTACGAGAATTTTATTTCGAGATTGTAGGTTACTTTTGTATGAGTAACTGTAAGTTACCTTCTACGTCAGCTCAGCAAAAATCTTTGTCTTACGTTTCTCCTGCTTGTGCTCCTCCTGCAGCTCAGACTAGTCAAGAGCCCAGAGGACATCAGCGAAAGAGAAGGTCATCGGGTTTATGTTCAACGAAAAACAAGCAGAACTCTGCACAACAGAGAGATACTACGGATGTAAAGAAGGTACATTTTGACACAATTAATCTGTGTTTAATACAAGCTCTTCAAAGTCAAGTATCTTTGATATCGATACTGTCTGAGAGCACAAGACAGGCTCTGGCTTCAAGTAATACTTTACCGTTTTGTTTTTTTATTTTAGTTCTCAGAAAATCAAACGATTGATGACATCCAGAGGTTTATCGGTCCTAGTA
>NW_003217015.1:601627-609520 GCF_000006405.1 Perkinsus marinus ATCC 50983
GAATTCCTTCGACAGAGTGGGGTCGTCATCTTTCAATGTGTCAGACAGCTGGGAGAGATTGTGAGCCAAGGGAACTCCGGAAGAACTGTTAATCTCAGTTGATCCTCCTGATGAAGCACCCGAGTCTCCCGATGTACACCTTCCAAAGGACTGCAAGAAGGCAGACCAAGCGGTTAGGACTTCCTCATTGGCATTCACGAGAGACAGCAGACGGTCTCCTTCACGATCGAATACCCACACCGTAGGACTTCTGAAGTCTCGAAATAGGGAAGTGCTCCACAAAAAGGGGCGGGATAGACCACGGATAACGACTATCTGAGTGGTGGTGAGTAAGCCTTTGTGGACGTTGATGAGAGAGAGAATCGGGCAGTTGACGATCTGATCACCAGCTGCTACCCTTGCGGTGCAAGAACGACCTGTTTCCTGCAGGACCACTCCTGCTTCCTTCAGAGAGCGTAAACCATCGAGGGAACAAGCATGCATCATAGCCCCTGAGTCTAAAAGACCCGCGAAAGCCGCGGTCCCACCGGTTTCCGTCTGGAAGGATAGGTTTACATGACGCAAAGATGGCGGGACAGACGTATCAGAGGAGAGTGAGGAGCACTCAGAGACCGACAAGGTGTTGCTGAGATCCGAAACAATGACAGTTTCCATTGTTAAAGGTGCTGTTTCCGCGGCGGCTGCTGCAGATACGTGGGACCCTTGTTCTTGCCGAGGAGGTTTAATGCAGTGCGCCGTATGATGGGCTCCCCCACATCTGTCACATTTCACGCTGCCCCTCCACGGACATGCGGAGACGTCAGGGCAGCGTAATTTGGTGCGGTTACAGAGATTGCATCGGTCCGACTTTTGCACAGGGGATGGGGCAGGGCAGGAGATACGAGAACCCTTACAATTAGGGTCCGAATCGAGACATCGTGTGCACCGGATTCGAGGCTTGCTCTGGAACCGACCCTGGCGATTTGAATAATTATTTGGGTGACCGTGGGAATAACTCGAAAGAGGTTGATTTGGATATCTTCCCAAGGCTGAGGGGGATGCCGTCGGGTGCTGTCTCCAAGGATACTCTCCAGGAATGAGCTTGTGAGGAGGTTATCCAGATTCCGTAGTAAGTGCGTTGGGGTTCGTCAGCAGAAGCATCTAAGGTGATTCTGTCCCCCAGGTATGGTAGCGACAATAGACTAGGGCTATTGTCAACATGGGACTCTTCGAGAAGGCAACATACCAGACCCGATTGCTCATCGTGCTTGATCACGTGTACCTCATGATAGGCGTCTAGAAGTTTAACAAACCGAGTAGGGTAATCGTCGGACATAGCGTTAGTGTAAGAATCCCGGTAGAAGATGTGCCAATTTACGAACTCGGCGTGATGTAGGCAGACGGAATTTGGGTTCCGAGAGATGGAGAAAAGACCATAGAGTCCTTAGCGTGACGTACGGGACTCATAGACGAGTGCGTCACGTCACGAAAGGACGAGCGAAAGTGAGAGAAAGAACGAGATGAGACGATGGTGTCTGATGGACAAAGGATGGGGCTTGGAGAGACAGACGAACTATCGTAGTTCGGCACACCTATGACGTATTACGTTCTTATCTAGTGCATTACAAGTTTGTCACAAATTGGCATTATCTGCCTGAGACATAGCTTCTCTGGACGGTTTTTATATCTATGCGCACATAGCGATAGCACACTGTGTGCTGCACACAAGTATGTTATAAAATGACTATTAGTCTGTCGTAATTTGGCAATATATGCCTGTGACATACTAGCTTCTATGCATTATCTGTGTTTTTATTTGTACGCGCTATATATAGAACCCAGATTTTTTAAATACGTTGATAAATCCATTCATTGCAAGGTACACTTGCTTGTCATTGAATGGCTTCATACGCCTTTGACTTGCGTAGTCCTTGCATGTAACGTATGTTCGTTATACGCGGACTACAACTTAATCTTATCAGCACACTTATTGTAAAGTGCTCACCGCGTAGAACAGGTTATATTTTCTAGCATTTGTAGTTCGAATTAAGTTATATGTAGTACATATGTGTCGTAATTTTACATTATGTTTTACGTAGAAATAGTGAATATTCATGTCCTTTTCCCGCCTTGATCATCTTCCGAAGGAAACGGAGTTAACTGCCATCACGTAAACTACTGTATACGAGTGGACTTCGAACAACAAGGCGTTTTGGAGTTGGTAAATTTCAAGTTATTATGCTGTTGACGAAGATAAAATTCCTTTTGCTCGAGATTTATGTTGGCCTCAACAAATGGGTTTGAAGACTGGTGTTGCTTACTGTGTCATAGCTAAAGTCTTTAGCTAAAAGGACTTTAGCTATTTAGCCTAAAGAGTTTCGTAAATATGTCGAAAATAGTATGATGTATAAGCTTAATCATGCTGATATTGTTGATGAGGACAGAAGGTATAAACAGGCATTTGTTCGAGCCGTTGTTGACAAAGATTTTTGGACTAATAATTCTTTGTGTCTTCCTGCCGGCGATAAGTTTAATCACGACATAGCTCATATGTCAAAGTTTTGGGATTTCTTGGAAACTACCCCTACGACTATTCCATCGATCTTTCTTAACTTTGATGATCATAATGTGGTCTTTGCTACTCGTGATTTTTACAATGATATGAGACCCAAAGACGACTTAAGTGGTTTCCCTCAAGATAACGATGTATACTTAGAAAACTTATCTTTCGATAGTAATGAAAAATTGAATAGACTTATATGGTTAAATACTCATTTATGTCTTGGCCGTGCTGCCTTTTATGATACCAATATTCTTCCATCAGCCAACAAGTATTTATTTAAACCTCATGATTCATTTGATCTTACTTCCTTTACATGTGACGTCACACTGCTACAAAGAACGTTTATGTCTATGTCGCAACAATATCCTTCAGTTGATCGTTACACTGTGTTGGACTGGACTTTAAATAACTTCGTTGACTTGTCTAAGCTTGATGATAAACTATACAATTTCTTGCGACGTAATGTTCCATGTGATAGGTTTCTCATACAAAGCTTTCTATATGCAGATGATCTCAATCACGGTGCTGCAGATTTCGGTTTGAACTTAGGTTGAAGATTAGGAAAAGGTAAAGCTCGTAAGAGTATTCCGCATTCCTTGGGTGATTACTGGAGCGGTTTAATAAGTGACACATTGCAGTCCGAAGTATGTAACATTTTATGTATGTGTAAATCTGGTGCTGCTTTAAATGTCCATAATGATACTTATACTTGGCTGGCTGGCTTATTACCCAAATCTATGTCGTTATCTCCTGCTATGTGCCATATTTTGTATAACATTCAACATACGTGTAGTTCGATCAAGTGCGAAGTCGTAGGTGACTTTTTCGAGATTTTACCTATGTTGTGCGTATTGTACAAAGCGCCTGATCTTTTATCTTTGCTGACGCAGGCAACTATTCTTATCGAAAGTACGACCAGGTTTAATGCTGGATATACTTTTCCAAGCATGCTTCCTGTTAATGAAGCTGCTACTCTTATTGCTAAGAAGCATAGTATTCCTATACAACCTGAGTCATCTTTGTTATACTTACGTCAGTTGCAGCATGATCGTATGCCAAAAGACTGTTATCGTTACTCCTATATTAAATATGATGACGACAAGATTGGTTCGTTATGGGGCGACATAGATTGGGATACATCTGGTCATCCTGATAATTAACATAAATAAACATTAATAAACTGTCAGTTTGATCATTCATTACTCAATCATTTATGCGTAGCAAGTGATTGTGTTTCGTCAAGTTGTCGAGTTTTTTCACAAACGGACGGTCCGTTGTCTTTCTATGATATAATGGACGCATAGCGGGTTGTTAGTAGCGGCAGCTGTCGGCACCGGATACTGTCACAGGAGCGAAGGTGTCGTACAGGGACACTTCCCCTCCCACCGGCCTGTCTATTGCTCCAGGATGGACCTAGTATCATTGTGAACTCGTGTTAGCGGATTACAGTCGATACAAATGTATGGCCAGGTTCGTTCAGGTTACGGTGTAGTGGATGTCAAGTTATTGGGCTTGGAAGTTGACGCATGTGATGCTGGTACATGGTGTTCCCTCTACTAAGTGAAGAGACTTTTCCATGGGATACTGTTGTGTATTACAGTAGGAATGGGTACGGGGGTGTGACTGGGTGCCAGTCTTCATTCAATGACCACTACAGAGCCTTCTACTGCAGTACGAAGGCAGAGTGGTAAAATGTATAGGAAGGGGGGAAAGGGGAAAGGAAAAGGGAAAGGAAAGGGTAAAGGAAAGGGAAAAGGGAAAGGACGAGAAGGTAATAAGATCATCGATCCAGTATGGTATATTCTCTTACGTCAATCGTATCCCATGACGAGGGATGTGACGTCGGGACTTATTTCGCCCGAGCGGACCCTTGTATAGTCGTGTTCCCTGTTGAGCTATGATGGACCTCCGCGTATGTGACACGTGGACAATGAGGCTCGTTCTAATGCCATGCTAGCACTAGGCCTATCCACCTAGTTACGCGTTGATCTCGACAGATACGTCCGAGGGAGGCTACCACCGAGGTGATCGGAGTATGGGTCTACGACATCGCGAGGACGCCGAGATTGCCGACCTAGAGAATAGGCTTATTATTGAGTGCCCCCGAGAAGTGAGTCCCGCTTGTGCGGTCTCCTTGGATGCTTTATCGGTAGGGAGAAAGTGTGGAGCAGTTTGAGAGGAGGAGAGGGTTGGGAGATGCAGATGGGGACCAGCAGCAGCAAGCGCGTTCAGGTAGGGGCGGTTGGAGTATGGTACGACGCATGAAGGTGTTGTGTCATTAGCCACTGGCCCTGTCCTCACTGGCCATGCCTTTGGTGAGCTGCCTCTCTCTCGGAAGACCCAACTAGGCCTCAAGGACCACGGCTTCACCAAGCTTACTCCCATACAGAGAAGCGCCATACCCTATGCTCTAGCGGGACGAGATGTACGTCATAGTAGATAGAGCGAGTGCATATATCTCTATGTAGGTACTTGGTGAGGCTAGGACGGGTAGTGGCAAATCGCTGGCTTTCATTATACCGGTGATCGAGAAGCTGTATCGCATGAAGTGGAGTGCTGATGATGGTGTTGGTATGTGGGTATGGCCTCTCATCCATCTATAAATGCCCTGTTCGTCTAGGTGCGGTATTGATATCCCCTACAAGGGAGCTCTCAGCCCAAATATTCACCGTGCTGCAGCAGGTTGGCAGCCATCATGACTTCTCCGCGGGCTGTGTGGTTGGTGGAAGGAAGTTCCAAGAGGAGCAGAAGGTCTTCCCATCCCTATCGATAGTAGTCTGCACTCCTGGCCGGCTACTACAGCATATAGAGGAGACCGCTGGCAGTGACCTCTCTAATGTCCAAGTGTTGGTATTAGACGAGGCTGATAGGTAGTGGTGGGGGGAGTGGGAGGTCGCACTGTCATTGTGAAGATGCTCAGGATATTGGACCTGGGGTTCAAGAGGACTATTGAGCTCATCTTGGACGCACTGCCTCCTAAGCGTCAGACGCTACTCTTCTCTGCGACTATGCGGACCAGTGTTCAGCAACTCGCTACATTAGCATTGGATAACCCTGAGCTCCTATCCGTAAGGTCCCGGGTTCAATCCTCTGCTCAGGCATTGCCATTCAGGTTTCGAGGAACTTAAACTCGGCCACCCCCACGGGCCTCCGACAGCTGTGCATGACAGTAAAGTTAGAAGAGAAGGTGAACTCCTTATTCAGCTTCCTCAAAACCCATGCTCAGACCAAGATAATAGTCTTCGTCAGTGCCACCAAACAAGTGAGCTACTTCATCGTTCTCTCGCCCGCTTCTCCATCGTTGTATTAGGTGCGCTTCCTCTATGAGACCTTCCGACGCCTTAGGCCAGGCCTTGCTGTACTAGAACTTCATGGCGGTATGTCTCTTGATAAGAGGATGAAGGTAAAGAGGGAAGCCAGGGTAGTGGCGGTATAGTCTTCTGTAGGTATTCGATCAGTTCGCCTCAAAGGACAAGGGCCTGTGTCTGATCTGTACTGATGTAGCAGCGAGAGGTGTGGACTTCCCACAGGTATAGTAGCATGTACGAGGCTGTGTGGCATCTCACTATTGCTGCTGTCTTAGGTGGACTGGGTTATCCAGATGGACGCACCGGATACAGCGGATACCTACATCCACCGCGTTGGGAGGACTGCTCGCTTCGACAGGAACGGCAATGCTCTCATGTTTGCTACTGAGGTAGTGTCGGGGTAGACAGCAAGAGCTTTTGTCGGAGAAGGGACTTCTTGTAGGTGGAACAGGAGTCTCTGCTGCCCGAGCTGACCCAGAAGAAGGTGGATGTTCGTGTGACCTCTATCAACAGGAGGCGAATGTTCAATGTACTGTTCATGCCCTCGGTCCAGTCCCTGTCTACTATCCTATTATTAGATCGCTGGTAAACTACAGAGTCTGCTAGCATCCGAGCCTGACGTGAAGCATCTTGCCATCAAGGCCGTCCAGGTAAGTAGTTATCGAGTGCTTTAGTCTGGTTACTGTGGTTGCTCAGGTTTATGCTAGGGCGGTAGCACTCACTGGCAGGACTAGGCTAACTGAGGATCAGGTGGCGGCCTATGCTCATAGTCTAGGTAGGTAGTGTAGTGGAAGTAGTAGAGATGGCAGGGTGTGGTAGGCCTCCACGAAGCCCCTCCGATAACGCTGCCGACACAGGAGGAATTGACGAGCGGGAAGAAAAAGAAGAACATGTCCAAGTTGGAGGTACTATCGGTCGCACAGGGATCGGGATAGAATTCCGACTGTAGTACTGCTTAACTCCTGTTATTGGTCTGCTTTAAAGAACGCCGCGTGGTTTTAAGTGTGGTTATACTCCAATTCAGCGTAGTTATGTGAGGTTCTTCTCAGCGGTTGAAGGAGAAGATACGGCAAAAGAAGCTGGCTAAGAAGGAGAAGGAGATGAGTGAGGAAGCAGGGAAGGTTGAGGAGGAAGAGGAGGAGGATGGTGGCTGGGCTCAGCTTGAGGAAGATCTACGAGATAAGAAAGGTAATTACCGACTATTTGATGGCGAATATAGAACGCATGGTTAAGACTCTGTAGACTGCAGTAAAGCTTACAGTGTTAGTTTGGAATATTTTGGTGGATTACAAGGGGATTACTTGTGCTTACTATTCAGCTACTAAGTTGTCCAAGTTTGAACGCCGCCAGAAGCGGCAGCAGGAGCTCTTTGCTGTTCGAGAGGATCAAGGGGCTGCTCAAGAGGATGAGGATGACGAGGATGTCCTGGTGAGTCGTATAGGAAGCTGCTGCCATGGTGGTGATGTTATGCATAGGTTACTGTGAATAAGGAGGGTGATACCGGCCTTCTGGAGGAGGAGCCAGCTACACAGGCGGAGACGAGAGCTCGGGATGCTGTCAAGAGGGGGCGACTACGTGTGAGGAAGGATGGTAGGGAAGTAGAGGGTGGCTTCTGGGCAGACGATGGCGTGGTGTAGGTACGATGTATGTGAGGGGAACAGGTGGCCTTGGGAAGAATCAGCACATGACTTTTGATGATGTGAGTGGTGATGAGGGAGAGGAGCAGGAGGAGGAGGAGGAGGATGAGGATGATGAGGAGAGTGAGCCAGGGGGAGGTGAGAGGTGGTGTTTGCATGGATGAGTGGTAGGTGCTGCTGCGGCTAAGGAGGCATTCATTGAGTCGATGAGGCAGAAGATGGGGGAGAGAGAGGAGGAGGACAAGAGGTTGATGCAGGAAAAGGTAGGGCTACAGAGAGGGGGGTTGAGATAACACAATGGACGATAGGTACGGGACAAGCATCGTAAGATTAAGGAGAAGCTCCGCCGAAGGAAGGCTGATGATAATGACGATGTTGGAGCAGAGGCGGGGGCTGTTCTAGCGAG
>NW_003217015.1:609620-707677 GCF_000006405.1 Perkinsus marinus ATCC 50983
AGCAAGCGACAACGAGGCGATATGGCTGATCTCGAGGCGGAGGCATTGAAGATGCTGCAGTAGCTACCAATACCACCAACGTAAACTGACGTCATTATCACCATTATAGTATAGTAGTAGTACTCTTGCTATTCCCAGTGTCCATACTCGAGTTACTCTCTGGGATTGTTCCTACGTTACTGAAGTTTGCGTGTTGAGCCTATAGTGTTATCCTAGCAGCAGCTGGCGAGTGGGGCTAGGGTGAGGTTGCAGGGAGGGGTAGAAGAGGCCTGGTTGGCGTAGGAAGGAGATAGGTTCCTCGGTACTCCAAACTTGATAACGACTGCTAGTGGGAAGAAGCAGTCACGTTCCATCAGCATGTGCTGATCATAGTTCATGTCGTGAGAACTCACAAGGCGCACGCAAGTGCACGTGACCGCAGCACGTGATGTACCGCAACGGAGCGAGATCTTATGCTTCTTATGATCCCTTTTACTATTCCTAGCGACCTCTCTCGCTCTTACTCTGGCATCGTGTTGCTAAATCACGACGAGAACATGCAGGATTGTAGTAGATGTTTGTCTATTGCGATGTTCCTGTTAAAGTTGGTTTGTGACGCTGCTGTAGCTCCTACTATGGCTATACTCAACCCGATGGATGTCATGTTTACTCTTATGCCAAGCTGCTATGTAGGCCCTGTCTCTATGGGGACACCGCTGTCACTAGGGATGCACCAGCTCTCGCTACTCTCGCCATACTCGATCTAGAGATGCTGCTTAGTTATAGAGAAAGGCAAATCACGTATACCTTCGAGCTTTGTGAACAGGTTCCACTTTCTGGCCGGCTACTCAGTATTGGTCTTCTCAGCAGTGTCGTCTTTTATTCGATGGCAGAAGCATCGCCACACAACTCTCCCCAGGCTAGTGTTGCCGGTCCAACTGGGCCGACCCTTCCTCGCTGCACATACGTCATCGCCATCGTGTTGGTCCTTTTCTCTGCTCTCTTCTACAGAGTATACTACCAGATCTTGATGATGGACGTGTCTTTGGAGAGCATGCCCGAGACAATACAAGGGAGCAATGTGAGTGATGCAGTCAAATACAATATGCCAAGTGACAGTGTCTTTAGTGTCGTGAGATTGGCCCTCCGAAGGGTGTGAAGAACCTTGGTGGGATGGAGGACATTGAGTTCGTCAGTGACGGCTCGTGGGCTATAGTGTCGAATATGGACCCGAAGATGACCTTCAAGATGGGGCCTGTGTCAGAGGCCACGTGAGCGCAGTTAGCAACAGAGTGTTTATCATAGAATTGCCGTAGCCAGGTTCCCTCTGTTCGCACTAGACGTCAAAGCTGAGGTCCTCACAGCTCTGCCGTTGGAAGGTTTCCCGATCGGAATATCCTTCCGTCCCCACGGGATATCCTATCATAGGGAGACTGCCACTCTCGGTGTCGTCAATCATGCTTGGGCATCTGGCGGGGAACGGGTTGAGTTCTTTCGAGTGCGCTTCGAAGGACAACGACCTGTGGCGTTGCTATACATGAAGTCATGATTCCATTCTGTCAAGATGCTCACAGCGCTATTATCAGATCCGTTACTTCACCCGAGATGGGCCATGGTCAACTCAATGACATGCAAATATTAGAGGTCGAGCCTAGGGTGAAATTCTACGCCACAAAATGGTGGGGCCACCCTTTAGGCGACGATAAAGGTGAACCGAGTGTCTTCTGGTGAACAGAGGGAGACAAGGCTGTTCAGGTCCGAATATGTTGGCTAAAGGGCGCTTCCTTGCTGACTTGATACTAGGGTTGAACTCCTGTACCATAGTCTATTGTGACGGAGAGAAGTGCCGAGATACCGGTGGTGCTAGGCCCGGTTACAATGGGATCTACATATCTCACGACAGGTAACCAACACTGAGTCGAGGCTTCCGTCATGCCGCATTTGAATATTCCGTTATGGCGTTCTCACGACATAGATAATCTGTGATAGACTCCATGATGTAGGGTCCCGGCGTTGTTTTAGGTCAAAGCTCGCAGCAGTAGTCATGGGTGACCATGGCCTTAATCTTTATGATATTCTCCCTGATGGCGATCTCCGAATCATCGGTCATGTACACACTGGTATGCCTCTTGATAATATCTATCCTGATCTTGAACGATCTACTCCACAAAAGCAGATCTATTATACTGCAGGAATACGAAGACCTGTTGATTTGCTCTATGGTTCTGAGAACTTCGGCAAGCCCAATATCACTCGAGAGGATATAGCTATCCCAGCTCATGCAAGGCGTGTGACCATCGAGTGGGGTGACAACGGTAGCCAGCCATCTTTCACTATAGAGGAACTATACTCCACTCGAGCCATGCAGAACATCGGCGCTTGGAGTGTCTTTGCTAAAGCACCGAAGTCCAAGAAGCACATCCTTGGTTCTTTTCTAGATACAGGTTTGCTTATTTGTGACTGAATAATATCGGTAGTAGAAACCCCATAATGTGGTACCCAGATCTTCCGTATCATAGCCAGTAGAAACTAGGCTTTCAATTGAAAGCATCAGCTCGGCATCCGACCATTAGAAAGGTGGATAGTTTGATTATCAATTCCCTCGTAATGTTATCATCGTTTCTTATCTTGCAAACTCGAGTTGTGCTCTGAAGTACGATGATGGATTTGTATCTTGTGCACGCAGGCATGATCACAGCATGGTACCGAAACATGATAATACATCTGGCGTATCAGATTATGGAGTACGATGATCTGGGTGACTGATGCTCCATCTCGCTTGATGAACATTATCAAGGGTAGTTCAGTAACACATCATTAATGTCAAATTCTAACTCTTCCGCGCTTTTGTCATTGAACCGTTTGCTGTGTTAGTGCAACCAATGGAGAGTTTGGATGCTTTCTCTCTCTGCTTTTCAGTCTAGGTCCACTTACCAATACTCAGGAGGAGAAGCTCAGAGTAACTCACGAAATGTGTGTAAGACTAGTCAACACAAGCTGCAGTGGTTAGGACACTCTGGTAGATGATAAGCACATTCATGCTTTCGAGTGAACAAACACAGGTTGCCGCTCATTGAGCAGCCACCATATTCGCAATGTGCGAATGACAATAATAACTAGCTTGAACGGGACGAGCCTTCAGGGAACCAGAACACCATGAGTGTGCATACCAGGGGAAGGTATCTGCAACGGCAATCAGTCGTTCATTAGCGTCTAACGTCACCTACCTCCGTGGCAATACCCTCCTCCTTCCCTCGTTGGATGCCCACATTTGTCTCGAGCAGGTCATTCGTCAGCTTCAACCTCCATGGTCCAAGTACCTTACAAACGGAAAACCAAATATCATCACTGAAACCTTCCGCGCAGGATCGGCTCACCTTCAACGCTGCATCTCCCAGGGGACTCATGTATCCCGACCTAGGCCCCAAGCAGAGCAAGACTTGATAATCATTGAAGTCAGGAGTTAGGTGGACAACCTGAGAAAGCCCTGCTGCTGAGATGTAACTGCAATAGTTCCAACGTTGTTCATGTCCTTTGCTGCCCTCATCAATGGGACTTTCCCGACTACCCGAACGGAGGCCGGACGGCCAGGATTTTGGTCAGATTCGAATAGGAACATCTGACAGAAATACCATCAACAGCACAAGCAGGGCGACTCCCTACATCCTCAATACGGCCATCAAAGTCGCCCCTGACGACACGATCGTCAATCTCCCATGGTAGAGTAGGGTCATCCCAATGCTCAGCACAGATGGCAGATCGCCACTGTCGATCCTCCAGCCTATACCTGTGAGGACCTGTGAAAGTCACTGCGCGGACAGCTCACTTCTTCTCGCGGCTACTATCCACCACTAGAAACCTCGCCTTGAAGCACTCGGGCGTAGCTCCACGATGGTTGTGCAGTACAGCTTCCACCGCGACCTATCATCAGATCGACCTCCGCTGAAATCAGCCCATAGGTTGTCCATACTGTGAAGTTGTTCCAGTCAACTCCGATATTCCTAACCTCTTTGTAAGGTTTCCCTTTAACTGTAGTGTAGTACGGTCCATAAGGGAAGGCCTCCTCGAAGTATGGTGCCGCACAAGGGAAGAACTCCCCTGACGGAGATCTGGAGGCAAGCTTCGACCCAACCCAACTGAACACTCTTGTGGGACTACGTTGTGGTGCTAGCACACGTCCCGTCATCACCCAAGGGTCGGCACTCGCCATCGAAATTCATGCACTGCATCTCGATTGCCGTGACGAGAGTCCCTCTGCCCTGACAATGAGAACGGCGATCAAGAAGGTCTCCCGAGGGGATAGGGAAGGTCACGTATTGCTACCACCAGAGTCGTTGGCTCCTCTTGTTTCAAACAACCATCGCATGCCCTGGTCCAAAGGCACCTAATAGACGTATCCATGTCTCCACCGCATCCTCTGGTGGGATACTTGAGGTCATAAGTTGAAGTAGAATGACTAGGTTGAGGTAGCAGCGGGGAGCTTGATGGTTTAGCCTCGCAGGCCCTACTCTCAGTAGGAGAGCATTTGCTAGAGCAAAACCCATGAGCGTACCAATCGTACTCCAGAGTAGCCGAGCAACGCGTGCCTGAGGGAACTGCCGCTAAAGAGGCATCGAATTACCACTAACGATACCTTCCACACGGCATCTCTCTGAACACGGTACGGCAACGCAGGCTGATATCGGGGAGTTGTCCTCTGCAGTCATAGCAATGCATTCTTCATCACAAACCCTCGCCAGGCTCCTGAGGTGAGCCCCATAGAGCCCGACCACGCTGGCACCGTCCTCACCGTAAAAGGCTTGGCTTGGTACGACGGAAGAGTATGTCGGCCATGGGCGAGACCTCGCATCGAGTCACCACCGAGGCCGACCCCTTGATGTCTATTCCCGTGATACCCTTGGGATGCCGTTGCCAGCACACATGGTTACACAAGAAGAGGGAATCGTGGTTGGGGAGGTCACCTGCGACCAAGGGGACCATTCGGACCATCCATGTATTGCCATATGTGTACCCAGATCCGGTTCGGAAGGTGCCGTGATGATGTCGTTGGGGCCGCCATTGGAATTCACAGAGAGGAATATCAGCAGCTTGGCCAACATGATGTTGCCCTCTACCTGATGGTTCACCTGAAGATGGTATACGACACCTGTTTTGGTGGGACCCACATGGCTACCGCTGCTGTATAGCGATCGCCCACAGCTGATAACCACCCTTTGGTCCTGGACGTCTGAGATAGTCCCATGGTCTTCCAGTCGCTGTCCTTCCGATCAAGCAAGTCGAGCTCAGAGGGAGACTATGGTAGAGCCATGAGGTGATAGCGTTTCTGAAAGGCTCCCTTACTTCTCCCTTCCACCGACTTAGCAGTGAGGACAGCTCCTCAGACAGCGTACTGTTAGAGCTCCCTGCCTCGTCAGGGCGGCTGTAGTGACGATAACCTACAGGGACCGCCACCGTCAATGCTTACTGACCTCTACTGCTTACCGAGTGGCGCGATTGGTATCTTGGGATACGCTGTCTTGGGTGGAATCTTATGATGCCGGTGTGGATGGTACTTCCTTGGTACGGTGTCTCCTCTACCACTACTACTCCTTACATGAGCTTTCCTAATACGTCCTCTAACAAGAGCCTTTCGAGGATGCTTATGAGGATGCCATGCTTCCTTTCCAAGAGTGGTGCCACTACCCTTGGTGTGCCTCAAGGCCTCAGCTCCCGCCCTATGCTCCTCCATTGTACCGTTCATGCCAGACACGGCATCTCTGTGTCTACTACTACGATCGCTCTTGTTCATCTGGCCACGCACAGTACTTGGGAGGACTCCTTCAGGGGGTTTTCCAGAGTCCATAACTTCAGGACGATCTTGATCGATCCCATTACGGCTAATATATCTGTCTGCCTCCTTAGGTCTCCCACTGGCGCGACCATTGTTACTCTCCCTCGCTATCTCCTTCGGCCGAGTCGCCAACATATCTTTCCTCTCCTCCTCACTATGATTGGTAGTATAATGAATACTATGTAGTGCAGGATGGTACGGCCCTTTATGTTCGGACACGGCTACTCCCGACCGCTCATACTGCAATGCCTGGGGTATCTTGGGTGGTGGAATCCTGAATGGCGCCTCTCCTGCACCGTTACTAATGCGGTCATCGAATATCGATGCTGGGCTTTCCAACGTGACTATTCCCTCTCCATCATCGTGATTTGGTTGCAGTGTTGTTGAGCCGGGTCCACTATTGTTGTTGGGATGTTCACCTACTTCCTTGGTTTCTTCGGGTACAGTCAGCATGGGATTAGCCTTAAGAGCATGGAAACCCGTGAATGTATCGGAGCTGGATTGGTCGACTCTCCGCTGCCATTCTTCATCATGTCTATCATGATGATTTACAGGATGCCACACCGTCCGTGAATGTTCATCTTGATCGGAAGGGGAGGAGGTGGAGGTCAGCCGGTCTCCAACCGTTATGGTCATCACTGTGACAAGAACGACGAAGGCAATGTTGTGGTTGGATGATATGGGTAGATGTCTCTTTCGCATAAGAAAGAATAAATACTAAACCTGATGGGAAACACCTATGGCTCATGTTGGTTCATTAGGGTCGGGAATCACTCCGGCAAGTAGTAGCTGGCCGCAGTCGCGCGCCATGAAATATGGCGTTCGCCTTTTCCATGCTCAGAATTCGTGCGTTGAATTATACATCTTCTTTTCCCATGCACACACGAGGCTTATACGCATGTTTATATACTACTACTCATTTTCGATAACTTATTGAAAAAGGGCATTCGCAACACTCTTGAAGTGGGTCTCTCTCATTCCCCAAGGTATCTGTAATGTCGCTCGCCTGTAGCGGCTGACCGTTCCATAGATGTGGCTCGCTGAATTGAATGATAGATTTCACTTGCACCAACTCGTGGTGCATTGCGTTACCCAAATGGTTAACGGTATCTCTCCCTCAAGGCAACAGGGTGATTTCGATTCGAAAATTTCGAGTATCATACTTGAGCTGCAGGTTGCAACACGGATGAGTTCAGTAAGGTCCGTACTAGAGTCCGTGAATCGCGTCCGTGAGGCAAGACCGATGCCCCTCCGTTGACCGCAGGTGTGGTCCTTATATACTCCGAAGAAACAATAAAAACTCCGCAGACGCATCCTCGTTCATTGCTGAACTTCATGATAATGCATAGCGGAGCCTCAGTCGTAACGATGGAGATGAATATTGGGAGCGTTTGAGACATACAGCGAATTCATATGCTCGGGATTTCTCCGGTCGAGTGACTCGATCTGAAGACCTATGATTGTTGTTACAGCTGCAAATGGGTGTATGAGAGTTGCCCTTATCAAGAGAAGTGACGCCCTTAACGCTCCTGTTCCCTTGCTCGGCACCACTCACAGCGAATAGGCCTCTCGTTACTGCCTTTGTCGGTTTGCAGCATGGAACACGAAAAATGTCGTAGATTGGGTGGCGGAGTTTCACCAATTGATGTTTCGATGATGAAATGTCTGTTTGCGCTTGGGGGCGCACCAAAACAGGAGACGCAGTATCCGAACGTGAAGGTCCCTCCCTAAGCTCAGTTGATTACAGTCACAACTCCCTCATGAGAGCTCTGCATTTCACGATGTGGTCGCTCTGGTCGGTCTCCTCAGTTAACACAGCTGTCGTTGCACCGACTGATGATGGTGATCAGAATGTGAGATGCTATTCTGGTCCTGCTTATCGCGTATGAGCTCTCCTCCACTTTAGAAGGCATACGAAGTAATCAAGATGCAGTATGGAAGCGTCTGCAGAGTCCTCGGGACGGAATTCGAGTGGTACTTTGAACTCTCCAAAGGAACATTGAGAACAATCTCTCTGCGTTGCCAAAATTCTAACTATCACATGTAAGTTGGACCAGGTCGGCATTGAAAGCCGCAGCTTTCGAGGCACCTCGTAGTTCAGTTTTCTCGTGCATCTCAGAGCAGCGGATCCCACACAGCCAATCCCAAGAGCCGTCAGTATACAGAGACTTGGCGTCCCTTATTATCTCGACGATTTCCCTGACGAAAACAACATAGTTCAGGATCCTTTGTATGAGAAAGGGATCCATTACGACAGGGAACGCGGAGAGGACTGCGAGTCTATGGCCGCCACGGTTTACAGAAGTTTTCAGGATGTCTCTGGAGGCTCTAATGCTCCTGCTCGGCGGAAAAAACGCAAGATAGACCTGGGGTGGGAAAGTTTGGAGGCCGGGCTTTGTGCGGCGTACGCCAATCTGGTTGACCGATACGACCTCCTGCCGGTTCAAGCATGAGACTAGGAGCGAACCGAAAGCACCTTCGTCACCTCCCATCGAGGTCTTGTTCAGCCGAATTGTGTGTGTATTGCTGTCTATGTATTGTCGGTTCAGACTGTGATGTGTTAACTACAGTACATGAGGAACATTTCCGACTGGTAACTCTCGTCGAGGGTGCGACGAGTGTAACCTTGATACTAGGCGACCCCGGTCTTAGAGGTATTGCAACCGGTGCGTGTCAGAGTGAGAAGTGAACGAAATGTGGGAAGTGCATTGGTCTCACCATCATATATACTCCCTGGACAGTCGATGAACCATCTGCAGGAAACGTCTTACTTCACCATCTTCAAGATATCGAAACGCGTGAGCACACTTTAGCGAATCATCGAAGATATCACATACGTAGTACATGTCCAACGGTTATGTACGATCGTCACCCAGTAGCTAAAGATACTGCGTAACGGCCGCAGCAGCCAACGACACAGCACACAGCGAAGCACGTCCTATCAATGTGCTTTTTCATGTCGCGCGCCACAAAATTAGGCGAGGAATTTAGGGGCGCGCATGAGGAAATGCCATTTGCCGGTCGATCGGGCGTGCTAGCAGTGGCTTTTGCCAATGACCGGCTTCTATGCCTTTTCCATAAGCGTTACCCTTCTATTAGCATTGGGTGCAGGTGGTGCCCAACGACACCGTCACGAGGAGGTGGTAATGCTTAGGAAGCTGCTGAATAACATGTCTCTCCCAGGGCCACGGGAAAAGTCGTCATCACGGCTCTAGTACCTTCCTAGGCCCTTCTATACCTCATCATGAGCTCAGAGCATACCACAGCGATGAACCTACTAGCAGTACGAGGACAGCACAGACTAGGGTACGTTATAGTATGCAGTAGGACACGTCACTTTCGATCCCTCAGTCTCATATGATGCTTCGGCGAAGGACACCTATTAAGGAAGTCCCCATTGAATTGACCTCATCAAGGTAGTACTGGGCAGGGGAAGACGGTTTTGCCGACTACGGCGCGAGATAGACCGTGCAATGATAATCTCGACGGTAGATGATCTGCCTTTCTCTTTAACTGAGTAGCATCTCTAGATTCCGAGTGCAATGATGGGTGCGCTGCATCAGCTGCTATTGCTGTACTCTTCTGTCAGCTCGATGATGGGTCTTCCAGCTTCGGCTCCGATCGCTCTACCCATCCAACGAGGTCTAGTGCCCATAGGGTTCGCCCCTCCCACCAAGTGGCGCATGAGACCTACCTCTACAAAGTAACGAGTGTTGTTCCCATTCTCAACAGGGCTCTCTTCTCGTTGCTTTAGGTTGGCTATTCTCTATCTCCTTTATACATTCACTATCACCTGCGTCCTCACCTTCATCATGTGGCTCGCCTATGTGAAGATTCCCTATATAGTCGACATCGAGTGCGACCGGGAAGGCCATGTCCGCACCCCACCTGCGGTCTCGACGCTAACGGTCTGTGAGCAGATCAATGTGGCTCATGGCGGCCCAGCTAAGGCAGTGAGTGTGGTTACTTGCCGTTGCCATCCGCGACGTGACATATCCGTAGTGTGATGATATCACTCAAGCTTTGATTCAATCGAATCATCAGCGACTCTTGTTTTGTTGTACCACCACCAGCACCAGCATGAGCTACGCGCATGCCTCGTTGTCTGATAAACCGCTTTACTGTTGCGCAGTAATATGAATAGCAAGCCTAATGAAGTGGTTGAAGTGATAGCGCTTTCGTGATGCTACTAAGAAGCTTTCCTCTAGGTAGCTAGTGATCATCCTGTGGTGATGAGCTACGATTCAATCTTACTCAGTCGGCCTCCTGGATGTCATCAGACTCATCCTCGGTATAATCTTCTTCCTCGTCCGCCTCTTGAATGCCCCCCTCCCAGTCCGCCGCCCATACAACTGAGCTTATCATACACAGATGATGTTGATGATGACGAGGAGCCCCAATCGTCATCATTCTCATCAGCCTGAGCGGATGACTACTTAGACACCTTTCCTGTCGAGGTTTCCCTAGTATCACATATTGCTGGATAGTGAGACCCTCAGAGCTGACAGTTGTAGGGTGGCAGTCTGCCTCGGCCACCACTCAATCTATCCATGGTCCGTTGCCATGCATCTCTGCTAGTATCATACCAACACACTGGGAATCGCAATTGCGGACTGAATACACGACAGTGTGTCCCCATCAATGAGCGAAGTATTACTTCTCATGTCCGCGCCGAGATGATGGAGACTTTGGAGTAAGGCCAGAGCAATCTCACCAGTGGGGGCCACACCAGCGACCCGATCGTGGAAGCCGATGACGGGACGAGTCTGTGTCTGATCTAGCATGTCGCATTGTCATAGGAGACTATGCAAGAGTAGCTGATCCACGAGGAGGGGGGGGGGTTGTACCGAACCACCCCGCTACACCGACACGACCATGAGTGGGGTATTTAATGAAAATTCAGTGAGCATGCTAGTGTATTAGAATTAACCTGCCTCTCAGTTCTCTCATCTGAGGCCACAAGGAAAGTGTTATCGTAGCATTATTTTGGGAGCCCACACCTGGTGTTGCGCTGTGCGAACAAAGAACACAACAGTTTGAGAAAGGGATAAACCCGAATGGACTCAGAGCCTCTCTAGCATCTACATAGTCAGCCACTCAGGATTCACGGAAGAAATCACAAGGTGGTTAGTACATCAGGTATACTGTTGTTGTTGATGATGATGATGATGATTTATGTGATGATTAGACTCTACCATAGCTGGTACCCCCTGCGGAGCTCGACTTGGTGGAGGCAGGTAAGGCATCTATCCGTATTACAGGTATGCCGAATACTACGCAATCTCGGCGGATTTTGTACTGCATAAGTTGCAACGAGTGAACCAAGGAAGAATATTCAGATCCCACTTGATGCTTACAAGTATAGCTTCGAGAGCTGGGAGATGCCAGGAGTAAAGGAACTTTGTAGAAGGGGCTTATACCCAGCCGTGTCTGCTTCCAAGCGGTTGACATGGAAATTAGCAGACAGAAATCATTTGGGAGAAGTCGAGTGTGGACATCAAGTCTCATCGTGCTTCAAGGGAACAATCCCGGAGTCAATCTAGTATGGTGGTCGAAACAGCGGCAGTGTCCACTAGCATAGCCTCCAGATCGGTATGGTCATCGATTGTCACTCCCTGTTTTTGAGCTTTCAACTCTTCTGGGCAGTGAGCTGCTTTCGATGACGGTCTCTCACTCCGCCTCTTCCTTTCTCCCATTTGCAAGGTTCCTCTTTCTCAGTCGAGACCGTTGCTCAGATATTCCCTGCCCATGGAAATCGTTATTATTTCTAATTTGGACCTTATGTATCGCCTACGAGTCAAACAGGCTATCAGTAGATCCAGTTGGGCCTCCGCTGCTCAGGTTGCGAGCACCTTAGGTTGACCAAGAATAACATCTCCCCAACTGACCATTTCCCATTGAAGAAGTTATGTCACCCGTACGGAAGAAGTTGTGTTATATTCAGCCGTCAATCATACAATGAGCTGCGTGTTATTGATAGTAAAAGCATCACTTGTATGTCATCGTTTGGCGAGCTCATAGCCGCCATACAGTCCGTTGGAAGCGTCAAAGACAAACGGCAAGCGATACGTAAGAATAGTAGCTGGACAGAACGCGGCTCAATCGGTCATCATCGGCGCTCCCGTATACTATAACTGCTGCTAGTAGAATCCCTCCACCTTGCATTTGGGATATCAGGCTCACTAGCTGCACAGTGTGGCAATCGGGTGAATGTGGTGAAGATACTGCGAGCGAACGGTTGGTCCAAGGCTATACAGCCGTTATTGTTTTCGCTAGACCGGGAGGCTCAGGTCGGCTCTCTGGTGTCCTCACTCACCGTTAACGTGCTTCATAGGTCTACGCGGCCCTTGCTGCTGCCAATTTGACCTCTTTCGATATCACTCACAGTATTCTGTGTGAACAATGCGCCATACCAGATCTGTTGCAAGTAGCACATGATTCGGATGAACCCGATCTCGTCGTGTATGGCCTGCAAGCTCTTGGTAACCTCGCTGGCTCCTCTTCGACCCACTCTGCCATGACGAAATACAAAGTAGGGCGCTAGTGGAAGTCACCACTGGTGGACTCTTTCACCAGTAGGTTCTGCCCGTCGTTTACTCGATCTATACAAGGGTGTCACAAGAAGGGGAAGTTGGAATGCGGAAGGATCAGGCAAGAGTATTTTCATACCATCCATAGCTCATCTTAATCGGTCAGATAAAAGTCGCGACACTCTTTGCTCTGTCCAACCTCAGCGGATGTCCATTGCATAGAGAGATGATGATGACCGAACTTGGAGTTCATGAGGCTGTGTGGAAGTGAGGACCCACAGTCCGGATACTGTCACCCCTATGTTCAGAGACTTGTTCGATCCATCGCGGAGAGTGATGGCTCAAGCTTTGGAGGTTATACGCGGCTTGTCGGTCCATAAGAAGGCTCAAGAGATCTTCCCGACGATGGGCATCCTCCCTTACTTGGCGAGTATACTTCGAACCAAGGTCCACAAGGAGGTCCATAATGATGCCGTCAGTGAAGATCTAAGGTAGGGTTGATAACGCCATGTTTGCCACTATCAGTACCGGGGTAATGGTTACCTTCAACGGCGGTGTGGGAATATATGTTTTTTTTCGCAGCTGAGCTCGTGAGATTCCTCACAGCACTATGAGGATCCACACACGATTCAGAGTAGAAGTATACGAAAACCAACGATATTTCCCTAGAATTTCCTCAGAATTTCCATATTGTCACCGACACATGTAGTTGACCATGTACATATATTCTCACACTGTTCTACAGGCATGCTGCTTTGGACACCCTTGTTCACGTGAGCTTCAACGAAGTATCGGCCAGGATGATCCTCAACTCCACAGAATGTGTTGAGGTTGTGTCCAAACTGGCTCAGCTAGATGGAGAGGACCAGGTCATCGGAGGCTTTGATTACGATGGTAACCTTCGCTATGTCGAACAGGTGGGCAGAATTCTTTCGTCTCCAGTGTGATTCGGTTAGCTTAGGCATTATGTATAATAGCGAACCAATTGAGCGACCCGTCGACCCATGCTGATATCATGGAGGGTAGAGGTAGAGCACTCTACGATGGTCTCCGTCACAACGTAGACTCGGCCATAACTTCGGTGATAGAGCATGTCATCAGAGCCTACATGCATCTCAGCATGAATACTAGGTAGCAAAGGACGGCTCTAATCGTCGGAGGCTGAAGCATGTAGCAGATACCACGAACGGATACTCGAGACTGGTCTTATCTGTGGAGTGGTGATGGTGGCAATGCATGAGCAGCTACCCTTATCTATGAGAGTCTGCGCCATACAGCTAATGGCTTCCCTCTCAGCTACGAGCCCTATGGCCCCTAGTGGAGACTCTGTTCAGGTGAGCACCCACCCCCTGTCTATCCGCCTTTCAATAGCCCGTCTATCTATCAATACCAAACTTTTTACTGGCTGCCTCTCCTCGTAAACTTCCCAACTTGGCAGCATTGGTTAGTTCTATCGTGAGGGTATATCTTTCAGGCAGCATGTGCATTGGTGGTATCTGGAGACGCTAAAGATGTGGTGAGACCCGGCCAGAGATGTATCGATGATATGATGATAACTTCCCACTTGAGTCATCCTCCTCATCTCTCAGCCACAGTTGAACAGAGCCTCTATCGGCAGCTGAGACGGTATGCTGCAATGACTGTAGCGAACTGTGCTGCTGCAAAGGAAAACATAGATCACATCCTTGGTGGACATCGAGATGATGCACCTTATATCAAGGCCATGCTGTGAGGGGGAGGGCCTCAGCCCTACTCCTTGTGGATGTGTACAGTGCAGATACAAGCTCTCGACAACAGACGATGCTGTAGTGATGTCCCACATAATAGGATGTTTCCACAACTTGGTCAATAATAGCCCAGCACGATGTGGGCGGATACTACTCGACGCTGGTTTGCTGAACACGATCTTTCTCAACCCCACTAACATATCTCATGAGGTAAGCCTATGAACATCGATAGAGGAGTATGCCTCTGTTGGCGAAACCTCTGTAAAAATGATCAACCAGTGTTCGGTTATTTTGTCAGAAATCACGACGATCTGACTCAGTACTGGACGTGGGTGGTGAAAGCGAAGGCCTCCACAAACATCTGGGGTATGGTAAGATGCCGGTAGACGAAGCTCGAGAGGAGCACACAGAGAAGCTGATGGAAGTAGGGCTGGGAGCTCCGCGCACTGAATGGTCGCAGTACGGATCTACGAGTATAGCAGCGGTTTGGTGTGAAACTGCCAATTTCAGAACGATGGTGATGTTGGACTATCGCTGGGAGAGAGAAAGTCGATACCACTGCTGCTTTTACAAGTTATGAATATAGAGAGCTGTATATACCTTTGCGACATGCTCATCGCTATGATCAACTCGGAGGAGTATTGCAAAGTTAGGATTATGAAGGTAGGGTCGAGTGGCTGACGGGCTCGTCATCGTCATCCTGGCCGTTTCCTGTTGTTGAAGTTGCAGACAAAGCTCATTTACGTTGCTCCGTCAGACCAAGAAAGATAATCCTCTGATCTTCCAAAAGATTCTCACGCACTGGGAAGAAAGTCAGCTGAAGGACCGCAGACTGGCACCACACGTGGCCCTTTTGTGTTCGACTGTTGCCTTCGAAGCGGACTGCCAACATGAATTCCTATTGCAGGGAGGGGTACGCCTTGCCGTCAAAATGTATGAGGAGCACTTCCCGGATGATGAGTAAGCTACTAGTCCACCTCGAATTGGGGCTCGACTGTGTATGATCGATGCTTCGAATTGTTCGTGCATAAGCGCACTATGTTTTGAACTATCCCCTAGCCGCTTTCAATGAGATTTGCTT
Organism: Perkinsus marinus ATCC 50983; assembly: GCF_000006405.1. Classification (NCBI taxonomy): domain Eukaryota; phylum Perkinsozoa; order Perkinsida; family Perkinsidae; genus Perkinsus; species Perkinsus marinus. The sequence goes on from NW_003217015.1 coordinate 624,768, forward strand.
CGGTAGTAGCTTGCTTCGGCCAAGATACATACGACTATGCTGCATATTGAGTATTCTCTATCTAGTGTCCCCAGAGGGGCAGGGACGGGGGGCAACGAGAGGACCAGAGGTGACCGATGGTGTATATTATCGATTCAATGGATGCCTTGGTAGGAAGAAGAGGTCCGCATGTCCGCCGCCTCCCTTCGTGGTGTGGTGATGGCAGATGGACTGCGACTTCTACTGACAGCTTGCGAGAACGAGACGCATGTCGAGATAGTAACTAACGCCTTGAAGGCTCTCATCCCCTTCGCCGAATCAGAGATGTGAGGCGGACTTCATCGACTAAAGCGCTCGAATGCAGTGGTCTCGTGAACTCAGATATCGGCCCGTCATAGGAGGGCCGTCCCTGAGAGGTATGGAAATCATCAGCAGCTATCTCTATTCGGACAACCTTGAATTGAAGCAGACAGCCATCTTCCTCCTGCAGCACCTTCTCACGAGTGCGCCGGGCGGGACTCAATAGCACTGCTGATGCTCTATCGCTTGTCCGCTCAGGTCAGGCAAACCGACGCTCTTTTTTCAATCTGCATCGTGATAGGGAGAAAAGAGGAGCTTGCGACATTATGGTATGAGTGCTGGGCTTAGTTTAGTTGAACAGCGTTGCAGGTTATCCCAGAGGAAGACGATCTAGAAGGCCTTGTGAACTGTCTGCCGATAGTTCGCCTTGGAATCCCCAAGAACGTGGTACTGAAGCCAGGAGGTAACCATGCGAGCCCCAGGTAGATACCCCCGGTACTCCTTCATTTGTTTGTTTAGTCGCTAGTGGGAGCAGCTCTATGGATCTTTCGGCTCTCGGTGACATCTTTGCTGGAGGCCTATATGACCCTTTCGTGCTGAAGTGCGCGACGAGGGCGCTGGCTCTGCTCGCCGGGGAGAAGGACATCAGTGCGCTGAGTAGAATTATCGACCATAAGGTAGGTTGACTACTATCCTCTCGTTGATTGCCACTTGTGACCAAGCGTGGTTTTCTATAAGGAGGTAGGTCTTTAGTGCAGATCCCTGTGCTTGCGCACAACATATTCTACTCGGGCCAGATAGATGAGGAGACTGCTGAGGGTATCGTGGTGTTCACTGCTGAGATGTGCCAGACCAACGATAGCATTCTGGATTCCATGGTCAAGTCGATGAACGGACGAGCACTTGTCAAGGTGGGGCCTCCTCTGGCAGAGGCAGCGACTTGGCATCGTTCAGGTTCTGCTCACGTACCACTCCCTGGACTTCTCTCCAGCCACAAGATTGGCGTGCTTGGGCGCGATAAATGTCCTTGCCCGTCACGGTGGGTCAGCTTCTGGTCTCCTGCTCGTAGCATGCCCTCTAGGGAAGCATCGAGGCTTGCTCATTGAATTCCTCCCTGTTTTGGCTGCTACTATTGATGCGGTGTTATATGGGAGCTCAAGAGAACAGGTGAGCCAAGAGTATTCGGAAGATTAATCCTGGATAGGAGTGCTTATAGGGTCTGGGAAGATCTACAATGGAGAAGAAGGTCGACGTTGAAACCTATCATAGTACCGTCGCGGTGCTGTGTTCTATCTTTTGTGAATTCTCATCATCTTCCAACGAGTTGGTCCAAAACACACTCTTATCGTGCAACGCTGTTGATATTTTCTTGACACTTCTGAATAAAGCATCAACGCCGAAGGTTGCCATTCTCGGCGGCGGTCGGGAGGAAGAAGCTCTCATGGTAGAGGTGCTCATCACAGCCACAGTGGGAATATCAAATCTCATTAGTGGAGCAAGGGGTGCGGAGTTTGTGAAGAAATTGTTATGTCCAGCCGCGAAGGTTCAATTCCTAGCTTGGCTATTCCAAGTCCCGCCTGGGAAAATGTTGAATGCATTCTATATGGGCACTACTGGACTGAAAACTATTCAGCGCATTCTCAAGGCTGGCGTCTCCCTGGACGACTTGGACACGCCCAGCATCGTGCCTTGGAGTGAATTCGACCCAACCGTCCATCCTCATGTTGTCATATGTCGCCACATCCTCCGCATTTTATGTATATGCGGCTTGTCCCACTTGGAGTGCCTCATCTCAGCCCTCCCTATGAGAGTACTTATGGCAATATGTCAGACAAGCTTGGGAGCTAGTGATGCTATGATGAAGTATCTTGGCGTATCTTTGGTATCTATAGTGTGCGAAAATCACTCAGTGGCTCTGGAGTTTGCGAAGGTGCCCTTCATAATAAATGTGGTGATCGACAGATTGCGAACAAAATTGGCCGAGGCTGGGTTCTCAACGAGGATCTTGCTCAAGGCCAGCGCGGATCGAGATCGTACCTCAGAAGTGGGTCCGAACGCTCGGACTGGCGGCGCCAGCTGGAGCACGCAGACTATGAACTTGTATGGCTTCGTCTCGGCTCTGCTGTGTATCATAAGAATGGGGGCAATGGTGATGGAGGTCTATGGTACAGAGGGGAATAGGGAATTGCTGGCCCGACAGCTGAGGCGAGGAGGGAAAGGAGGAGGTGTTCTCGGCAGGCGTGGGTGTCAAGGAAAGAATGAGGAGGACGACGAGGTAGCAGTATTATCGACGCTAATACTAATTTAGGCCGACTAACGCTAATTTAGCGTTAAGACTCGAGCCATTGAGTTACATACGGTTCAGCAGGAATTGCTGTTTGCCTAGCTTGTGTAGTCCGAAGCATCCGCCTTTCTTGACAGAGCACTTCTGTTGTGACATCATGTCATGCAGGAACTATTCATAGCTGATAGTAATACCTTTTACCATCTTCACGGTCGTCATTGCGATCGCCTCGGGATGTTGTCATCCGCTTCCCTATAAATTCTACAGTGGACGGGCTTCTGCTGTTCAGGATACGAAGAATATGTTGGTCACCACAAGCAATCTTAACTTCCTTATCACCCTCCCAGCGGCTATCCTCGGCTTTATTGACATCCACGCCTTGACGATATTACTGCACAGATCTTCAGGGAGGAACTTGCCGAAGGCCCATCAGGGGAAGGAAGACTACCAACGCTTGTCGGTGAGGGAGGAAGTAGGGGAAGGGGCTTTTAATCCACTTGATGGGATCCACGAGACTGTGGTTGAATTGGGGTATCATTTGGTCCGTAGTAGCCTGACAGGAAAGATCGACGCTGATGACCCTAGTGTTGTACCTCTCGAGCTACGGAGTAAATTCGATTCGATAGATGCTCTACGCGCTATGACTGAGAGGATGCTATCCCTGATTGTAACTTTCGGTCGGCATACAACTGACGCTGTCTTGAGGGTCACTTGTTCAGTCTTGGATACTCTCATCCAGCTCACTTACGTCTGTCCCACGGCCCTGTCCCTGCAAGGTGTTGGCAAAGTACTGGAGATGCTACCATACTGTACGCTGCCACTCAAGCAGAGAGTATGTGTACTCCTAGCAAACGTTCTGTCGAGAGAGGTGGTCAACGACGACGGTGACGACAGAACAAAGATCGAAAGCGCTCTTGCTTCTACTGGGGACTTCCTACAACGCCTTCTCTTCGACACGAATGATGCCGAGCTCAGACGTTACCTCACTGGGGTCTTGGCCAACCTAGTGGCCGTGCCAGAATGTGTGGGGACAACGCTGAGGGGGAGCGCGGTGCTTCGTATGTGTGCGAAAAGGATAACCTGGGAGCACTACGTGTCGAATTTTGCATTGCATTTGGAGTTGGCTAGGTTGTTGAATAACGTGTCTGGCAACAACCCTAGGGCCTTGAATGACCCTCTTGTTGTTCGATACATCAACGCGGCTCTGAAGCACAGCTATCGGCTGGTGAGTAAGGTGGTTGTGCCAGTGAAGGAAGATGCTGATGAGGAGAAAGGGAAAATGGCGGGAACACCCGAAAGGTTCACTTTGACGTTTACGCAAGTTGACATTCCGCGGATTGGATTGAAGATGAGCTGGCAGGAACCTCATCCGGTGGTCAAGCATGTCTTCCCTGGAGGGCAGGCGGAGCGTAAGGGAGAGGTGAGGGACCAGTCATAGGATGCTGCTAGGCGCTCGGTATCAGGTACGAGAAGGCGATCTTCTCATGGCTATCAACGGTGACACCGCCGTGGTGACACAGGACTACTTGAGCTGCATAGAGCCGCTCTTGAAGCTGAGGCCACTCAAGCTTACTTTCTGTCATCCGTTTGAGCAAGGAGAGGAGGCGGGCAGGAGGACTACTGCTATGGTAACGCTGGCACACAGTTTTTTTGGCAGTGTTTGATGAGGACGTTCGATAGAGCGTTGACCTGTATAGAATTCCTCAATCTCACTCAACGCGTCGGCCATTCACCCAACACAATGTGCGATGAGATTCGACATTGTTGGAACTGGGGATAGCCTTTGCCCGTTGGTGGAATGGGGAGCTCTACTCACTCGGATGTGCTCATCGGAATATTAACTCGGTGTCGATTGCAGGAACCGACCGGAGGAGTCTCCCGAGCAGAAGTGGCATCGGCTGCAGAGGAGCGGGAACAACTTGAGTGTTTCCAGCTGCTCTTCAATACACTATACGCTTTATCGGCCGACCGAGGAGTACAGGAAACCATACTGGCTGAGAAAAGTGACCATTACGTTTATTGGTTGATAGATGTGTTGAAGATGGGCAGGTACCCGGGAAGGCACAATTGTGGAGTGGATTGTCTCTACCTTCGTCGCCACTGACGGACTGGGTCGTGGAATGCGAGATGCCCAAAGCATTGAGAAACTGCATAGTGTTGCGAACAGGAGAACGGCGTAAGAGCACCGCAAGCCGTAACATCAACATTCTCGGTAGCTATGCTATCATCGCCAATATGTGCAAGTCTCACGGGATCAGCCAGAAACTGTCCGCTGCCTTAGTGAAGAATATCAAGATGGATGTGGACTTCAGAGGTAAGGCTGTTGTATTTGCTGCAGCGACAGGCCCCATCTTGTCTTCAGTCACCTCTTCTGAGCTGGCCAGTGAGGAGGAGCTGGGGGAGGTGTTGGCCCATAAGGACATGCAGATGCTGGCGCTGTATGCATCTACGCTGTAAGCAATTGTGTCATGACCTGGGTGTATAGCAGTGCTTAGCAGTTCCTATTGTGATACTGTGGAGGCTGAAGTGGATGTTGACAGCGAAGCATTGGAGAGCACAATACGACTCGCTAGAGAGCAGCTTGAGGAAGCTAAAGGCCAGGCAACGATAGCACCGATTGGTGAGTCTACTAGTGCGGGGGTTGTCGTAGGGGCGGAGTCAGTAGGTACGGCCGACGAGTATGTTGACGATCATAGGGCATTGGTCATGAGCATCGTAATGGAAGTTCTTTACAAGATCTCCAAGAGCCCACGAGACGACATCCGAAAACAGCTCTACTCCAGACTGGTGTTCATCACCTTGCAGGAGTGCATTACCCTCAGCGCTCGCCCTGATATACAATTGAGAGCCTATGAGGTTCTCTACCATATGGCCATCACTCGAATACACGACCTTGCCCTTTGGGAGCAGTTCGACCTGCTTCGGCACGCAGTTAAGGTGGCACGTCTATCAGCTGGTCGTGGTGGCCGTGAGCAGCATTCAGAGCGATTATGGATACTGCTATTGGGGGCTTGTCTAGCCCTGATATCGGGCGAGCTGAGCGCTACTTTCATGGAGGCACTGGGGAGCTCTGAGCATCTACACTCTTACCTCAAGCATCATTATGATCGGCTACAGACGGCCGAGGGGACAGCGGATGAGTCCCCGACTCACCAGGAGCTGTGCACTATGGTAGGCGTATTCGTGCAGCAGTTCTTCATGCGCTGTAACATGGCAAAGGCTTCGAAGTTATGGGCGCAATGGAGATCCTCGGGGCTGGTTGATCTCTTCCGGCGTGACATCGAAGGATATGTTAAGCGGAAGACCACAGAAAACGACGCCGCTTTCGACTCGGTTTGTTGGTTGCTTGTCCTCGGCTTGGACCGTTGCTTCATGGCAGCTACTGAGTGCACGGATTCTGGGAAATTCATAGAAGCCTTGGGCCGCCGGGTCGAACACTTGGTGGATTTCCTGGCACCACCTTTGCATCTGGACAATGAGGCATCGAAGGACCTCTGGCGACCTCCTTGTGACGAGGAAGCGGTTGATAGGGCCTCCATGGCATACAAGCTGCTACTTACGATGGTGTTGACGCTGAGTAGTCGACGAGCTGACGAAGGAGAGTCCGAGAAAAGGCTGCTGCCTCTAGGCGTGCTGGGCGGAGTACTCCTGCGGTGTGCTCTGGCTCGAGATGAGCGCATAGCTGACTTGGCTTCTGTGGCGGTGATGGAGTTGTCGCGAGAGGCCGGCAACACCGAATCCATTTCGGACCACAGTCTAACGGGCATCATGATTTCGAAGCTACATGACCAATCCATGGAGATTTTGAAATGGACGGATACCAAGTGCATAAGTGTCGCTACGGCGATCTCGAGACTGTGTGAGAGGGCTCCTGGGAAGATGCTCCGTTATAGAGAGCAGTTACTGAGGGCTCTCTCGCTGGAACCTGGCAACATCCATGAGGACTTTCAATGGAGTCTTCATCGTGCTGTGGCCTGCCTTGCTCAATTCTCGGGGCAGCGCATTGGTGACACTATGGCAGCCGAAGGTTTTGGTGAGAAGCAGTTTGAGTATCTCCTGAGCTGCGCTGACTGGCGACTTCCGTCTTCTGTGATGGCGATGCCCGGGGAGGGTATCAGGGATGATGTCCGCTACTACTGTCAAGTTATACTAGTCCAAGCGTGTACTCATTCTGAGTACTTTTGTGAGAATAGAAAATACTATTTCGACTACAATCATGTTGGGAAGGAGCAGTGCACGGTATTGAACGTGAATCGGTTGTTGACCGCCCTTCATGTGTGGAACTGTGTCGGTATGAGGACGAAGGGCTGTGAGGAAGCATTGGCGAGCTTTATCGAGCTATTGGTCACGGACGAGCGAGTTGATTACTCAGATAAGCGGCTCAAGCTGCTGCTTGCACCGCTGCTGAGGAGCATTGCTGATGCCAATGATGACTCTGACTGGATAGTCAGGGTCGTTAGAACCCCTCCGTTCTACCGCCTGTTGAGCAATTTTGTTGGCGATGAGATCGCAGCCAAACCCGAGGAGGCTAACGACGTTGCAGTCGCGGATCAGGCGATGTATGCCTGTGTTCGCTATGTGACTCTATCGGTACAGCAACAGGGGGGAGATGCGACAGTAGCAGCAGCACCGTGGACAGCCGCAAGTCAGCCTATGAATGAGCTGCATCAAAAGATATGCCGGTGGATTCCTATAGGAGCTGCTGTGCAATCATCAACTGTGAGGTTCAGAGCAGTGCAGTATCTAGGGGCCCTTGCTGCTTTCGAAGAGATGTGCAAAAGATGGTATGTTGAGACGGAGCACTGCCAGCTTCCTGCAGCCCCCTCAATGGCCCACCTGCTGCGATATGAGCAATCCTCGGACTATCTCCACTTCCTGGCATCGTCTCTTCTCTCTCAGTCGCCTTCCAGAGTGACTACTACCCACACTCTGTTGGTAATCCTCGCGGTCAACTACAAGTTCCATCTCCACGATGGGACACATACTCCTGATGAGCTCAGAGTGACAATGCGGCTGCTAGTGCGTGACCATAATGCTAGGAGGTATCTCTCTTGCCAAGGTCTGGCGTATCTCCTCAAAGCTGCAGCATGCGATGTAGAGATCGGCCTTGAAGACATATGGATTGAAGATCTCCTACGTGTTATGACCGAGACTGTGGATGACGTTGAAGGATGTGGTTCAGTATTGACTGCCGCCGATCCAGTTGATCGGGTAGAGTTACTGTGCGAGATCGCTAGGCTGTGTAGAACGATGGCCCGAAAATGGGTCGACACGGAAGGTGTTGGCAAGTATCCAAGTGTGTCTCCTGAATCCATCCTACATGTCACTTTGAAGGCATTCGCGAGATTCCACCGGGACCTCGATCTCCCAGGCAGATTGTCTGGTGGGAGCTACTCACTCATGCAGGCTAACCTGTTGCGAGAGCTTCTATTTACGTTGCAGACGCTTATGGTTCACTGCAAGGAGAGCGGACGGCGAGTTGAGTGGACTCGGATTGATTGCCTCTGGCTCCAGACTGTTCTGCAGATCGCCCAAAGAAATCTTTTCGATTGTGGGAACTCATACATACCGGCCGAGCTGGTCAGGGTTATCTATGTAGTTATTGTATGCGGCTTCCAATTCACCGACAGACATTTCCCTGAGCTCCTCGGAGAATACGCTTATGACTTCAGCTCTGGTACCGAGGACGCCGAGACAAAAGAGCTCGCTAGTGTGTCCAATGCTGTGCTCACAACAACGTCGGGCAACCGAAGTACTTCCATCATCAGTCGTGCTGTAGCCAAGGTGTTGAACAACGTAGCAGTGTTCATCCTCCAGCTTCGAGAGATTGTAGACGAACGTCAAAAGCTCTGGCACTATAGAACTGTTGCGTCGTGGACTTGCATGACAAGAGTCGTCGACCAGATCGTTGCCAACGACGAGTGCGTCGAATATATCCTCAGCTTGTTCAGTGAACCTTCCTTTGCGAAGTACAGTGTGGTCATTGTCCATAACATCTCCGCTGTGCGCAGTGACTTCACCCTATACTGCGAAGGCCTCCTCGAGACAGTCATGAGCTGCTATTTATCTAGCATTGATCGGGACCACGATGTGCTCGGTCCATCCGTGGCGTCGGACCAACAGCTGGCCATTATCCTCCCGCGACTTCTCCTCGGAACTATTCGCCATTCTATTCTCGAAGGCCCTTCCGGCGGCGCTAGCTTAGTACTTGGTAGTCATAGACTCGTCACATTACTTGAAGTCTTTACAAGAGTACCAGAGAGAGATTTGCCACTGATGCTTCCTTGCATGGTTCGCCTCTGCCGGGATGGTGGCCTAGGGTCTCGGCAAGAGATACTGCGTCACCCTGAGGTGTTGGACAGGCTGTGGAGGGTCGCGATTTCCAGTGAAGTACCAGGACGGGTTAGTAGCTCAGCATTGGAGGTAGCGTCTCTTGGACTTCCGTATTGCCCTGAAGGTCACTACCAAGAAAAGGTCAAATCCGAGTATTCGGATGCCGAGCCAAAGCGAGCAGGCCGACAGAGTCTGTATTTGCGCAAGGCCTCTCGAGACGCAAGCAAAACACTATCGAAAGAAGCCGACCTTAGCGTGAAGATGGTGGCTCTACCAAAATTGGTAGAGGATGCCTTGTGGATGATGGCCACATATTGCACGCTATCAACACTCTGGTCAATGCGCCCCGAGCCTCAGGGCATATACTACGATGAGCAACGAGCCTTGGATATCATCCGTAAAGCTGAAGATATCTGTGAATCAGCGTTGCAAGAGGATCCGCCAAGTTCCGAAGGATCGGAGGCGGAGCCCCACAGAGATCGGCTTGTTATAGCTGCCTTACATCTCCTAGTATTCGTAGCAGCCAACGACTCCTTGATGCACGACTGTACGCCTGTTGCAGATGGTATGGCGAAAATTGTTAAGCTCCTCCTAGCGAGTTCTAATAATCCCAAATATCATCAACTCGTCACCATTGTCTGCCAGCGTGCTGATCTGTATCGGAACGTGGCCATTTGCAGTAATCTGATCGATCGGCTGGGCACACTCCCAGAGCTTGCCGCTGACATGGTAGCTCGGTGTATGGCTGAACCGCTCGAGGAGCCACTACCTAGTACAGAATGTATCACTTTCATTGGCATGTTCACGGAGATGATCCTCCACAAGGGCATCAACACTATGCCAAAAGGACGAGACCTGTGCCTTCTGGTTTTCACTGGACTCGCGCACGCCTTAGTCTTGAAGCCAGACCTTGGTGAGGAGTTCCTTATGCGTGCATCGGGCGCGGAAACACTGCGAAGAGTGCTATCTATACTCGGCCAGCTCGGCAGTGCAGCTAGGAGTGTGCTACAATGTATTCACACTCTGCTTCGACTTGTATTTGTTCCCTACTACACGACTTACACTACTCATGGACGAAACCCCAGTCTCGATACGCTTTTCATCACAACGCTATCCAATGCGATACCGCCTCTCGTGGGGCTTCGTCTCTCCGACAATGATGGTGGCTGGGTCCAGCGCTTCATACACACTGGCACTTACATGGTTTATGTTGCCTGTGTGCAAGCCGGGAGTGAAAGCAACGACGAGGTGAACAGATCTCTGTCCGCCTTTGATTGTGGCGTTCGAACTGTCAGACCGCCGCTAGACTGGCCACTGACGTCTTCATACACAGGAAGCTGCACATGGCACTCAGTAGACTACTTCGTTATCTAGCGGATGGGCTCGTTACAAGACCAAGGTCTGAGAAAGCCGATAAGATGATGATCAATGTTCGCACCGCTGTGAGCACGCTGGTGCTCTTCGGAGAAAGATGTCCAGAAGTACTGGCATTGACACGCGACGACATTGTAAGCAACACTCCATGATTTCGCTACTAGAGCTACAACCACGTACAACTACTACAGCCACGTCGGCAACTAGTATGCGAAGAAAACTCACTATCAGGTATCTGCCCTCACGAGAGTGCTAAACATTCCATGTGTATGCAGAGTGTTTGATGTCCATTTTATAGCATTTGTTCTGCTGAAATTCCGCACAGCGAAGATGTACTTATCAGAAGCGTTGCCGGTTCTCATACCAAGCTTGAACCGTACACTGGCGGAATTGACATCGAGGAGGTGAGAGAATAATACCTAAAATAATACTATAACAATAGTAGTATATGTGTATCATTATGACATATCGTAGTAATTTATGTATAATAATATGTGGTTATGATAGGCAGAGGGCTCGCCTTGCTAATACCAGGATGTAGCAAAAACTCGCTCTGCGAATTTCGAATGGTTTGAACGAACCTTCGCAGCTCGAAGAAGTTCATTATAGCTCGACTTACTCAACTTAGTCATCCTCTCAACGAGAGGATTTCCAGACATCAAGAAGCCGATCATCCAACAGGTCCAGACTCATCTTGATCTTGTCAGATGCACCTCAGATCCATCCTCGCGGAGCTTAGGTGATGCATCCTCCGGCGTATCTGAGGGTAGGTGACCAGTCTATCTTGCTCTTGGACTTGTCCAGCCAACAGATTTCGGGAGCAGTGTCACTCAAGAGAGCGATGAAACAGCAAACCTCCAAGAATGCATGGCGCATAACTTGAGGATAGCCTTGCTTTCTATGGCCAACATCGCCTCGTACTCTAACGCTCAAGATGGGAAGGAGATAGTATCTCTGGTTACCAAGGAAATAGTGCGACTCATGTCCCACGTGTTGAAGGAAGACTTGAAAGTCAGCTCGCTATCTAGTGACAAGAACCACGCACAGTTTTCAGGCGTTGTTGACGATACTCGCTATCATGTGTGTTGGTGGAGGCTACGAAGCCCAGCTCAAACTCGTCGATTTTGGGGTCGTCAAGGAGCTCAATGAGATAGCGCAGAAGATCGATCTTCTGAAAAAAGTAGCTTACCCCCACTATTCCCTCGGAGGACGTGAGGTATCGTAGATGGTGTCAGGCTGATGCTGATTCACTCCAGCTCGCAATCATCTGGCTAGAATGCGGCATCGCTCTGCTGTCTACGAATGCAAACCTTCGGCGTGAAATCTCCGATGAGAACCCCCTTTTCGTGAGACAAAACATGCGCATCGCCAGCCAGCTGATAGCCCATCTTAAGCCCAATAGCCGCTCGATATCGCGAGTCTATGGAGTTCTACTCCCAAGGCTTGTGCGGGATGCCTTTGGTGAAATACTCACTGAAGATTGTGGTCCACTATTGCTAGCTGACGAGGATCGAAAGTCCTTCTTCGAGACTATCCTCCTACCATTGATCGCTCGGTCCTATTCGAATGCACTGCGTGCTCTATGCTATCGCACTACAGGCCAGATCATCACCGCGATGGATGTGGTACATTCAAATTTCGTAGCTATTGCTTGCCGAGCGATGCAAGGCATTTCTAATGCCGTAGCCGAGGCTGCTGCGGAGTGAGAGGCCTCAGACGGCTGCGTATCAGAGATGCTCTTGTTCTCAGTTGCGGTACCGCTCTGATACTTGGGGCTAGTCCAGAGATGGAGGCTCTCATACGCTATTACTTTCTGAGACATGGGGCGCGGCTGAACCTACTAGGAGGTCTGTTAGATCGATGCACCGCGGTCGACAGCTGTTCTAACCTCAAACCGAGTACTAGCCTGGCCCTTCTGAAGTACCGGTTCGGTGCGACGTGGTTGTTGTGAGGCAGCTATCTCATCAGATTGTTCGCTCTGATAACACAGGACGACGGTGTAGAATGTATCCAATATTTGATGCACCTTCGTCGACTAGATGCCTTCATTAGCCTGATCTCGAGCCGTAGCGTATCGCGGCAGCGCTTAGCCAAGCAATGGCTCATGGATTTCTTTAATGTGTCGGAGGTGAGTCGTGACGAGCACAAGTGTGTTGTGGTCTAGCCGGCTTGCCTTAGAGCCAGCTTCTAGTTGTCGAGGAGGCGGCGGCGAGGAGTACCCAGGAGGCGCTCCTAACGCTAGCACTGCACGCCTCGTCAAGTGATCGGAGCCTGCTGAGGAGGTAACGCCATACACATTCCTCAGTGACCGGTGTCAATGAGATGTACCCGGTGTACCAACATCCTCTTCGACAGGATATTTGCGGTCTATGTCACGCGGACCGTTGATGAGCTGCTGCATCTGAGAGATGCTCCCAGCGTCGCGAACTTACTCAGCCCTCGGGTAACTTTTCACCAACACTACTACGATCCGTAAGAACAGATAACCGCAGATCCTCAGCCTTCTCGTTGATATGTGTGCTACTTACAAGTCCCGAGGTGGCGGAGATGAGCTGGCGGAGTTGCTCACTTTCAAGCTCCTTCAATGGTGCGTGAAAGAAAGGCGGTGAGTGTGTTGGCTGCGCTTATGGCCATCGAGGGCCCCTCATGGTCAGAGGCGACTTACTATTTGAGAACATGCTGCACAGCGACGCTCTCATGAATTTCTTATTCACATCCTGCTTGCCTGGTGTAACCGACGCAGCGGCCTTCTCCATTTCTATGAGGACGCTACGTATCTTCGTGGAGATGCTTCAACAGATTCCAATGGTTAGTTACCATTTCTATGACAATCTTCCCACTATCTTCTTCAGATGAGTTCAGTAGGGCTCATAGGTCATCACGGTTTGCTAGAGGTATCTCAAAAACTGATGCAAGCTTGGCCGCCTTGCGCTACCACAACTTTCCTCCACGTTCTTGGTCAAGTTCTCCTCTGTGTCGGACGCACACCACGGGAAAAGTCAGCTAGGTAAGGGAGGTGCTTTCCCTCTCCTCGCCATTTCGGTGTCCACATGCTCTAACCTCCAGCCTGCGTCCGCTTGCCCACGCGTGGTCTGGTTTCAGGATCCTCGATAGCTGGCCTGGTCTTGGCCACTTCCTATTGCAGTTGATCAGTCATTGGCCTCATCGAATACATTCCCGTTTGGCCAGTCGATGTCTGCTTACCATAGCCAGGATACCAGAAAACCAGGAGACCCTTCTCACTGAGGCATCCGCGTACGATTAGCGTGGTGTGCTCACTCCCTCGACTCATCCCTTCTGGCAAGCTCTATGAGCAAAGCCTGCACAGCCTCATGGATAAGCAGGTGGAGCTCTCACGTAGCATGCGTAGATACGTTGCGAAGCAGTCGGTGACATCATCCAATATAGTGACCATTACTAATACAGACGTAAACGCGCTTCCAGTGATGTGGTCGCTCTATCAGCGCTTGTTAGTGGTCATGAGAGAGTATAAGATCGAGGTGATGCGCCAAGGTTCAGTTCCTGTGCCAGTCCTGCTTACAGGTCGATAAGCGCATGTCTGACGCGAAAAATTGGGACACAGAGCATCACCATCAAGAGCTCACTTTCCTGCTCGTCCTCATGTGCAACCTCCTTGACCAGGACAAACTCGGGGAACGAGTCCTCAACAGACTTGTTATTGGTAACTCTGGAATGGCCTCAGCCTCACCGAGTGTTGTCGAATCAGGTCAATCTCCATTATCTGCTGAAGACACAGCATTGGAGGTATCGAGGCTCTTATTGGACTGTTCGCAATGTCCCCTCTACTCAACCATACCAAAGAGAGGGAGTCTCTATGAAAAAGGTAGAGCATCTGATACCATGCGCAATGCTAGGTGAGGATCCCGTGCGGATTAAACTCGATCAGTTGGTGAAGTCAGATTCTTGGTGTTCACCTCTGGTCGAGCTCTACAGGTCTTATCTAACCTGCTGCGTTACAAGCCAATTTGGGTGGCCATGTTGCACGATGCGGCTACGGCCTCCGAACTTGCTTCTGCTCTGCATCGAATCATCACCGCATCAACTTCATCCGCTAACTGTTGGAGTGTTGAAGACCTCAGGGTGGCCATCCGGATTGTACTCATCAGCGCCCATCACGTATCGGTCAACACTGAACTACCAACTAACCTTCCAAATGACTATCGTTCCTATCCCATGTCACAATCAGAGGTCGAGCGGTATTTGCTTGCACACAGGCATGCGTGTGATCATTTACTGTCCGGCGAGATTATGCTGGGCTTACTCAGCGCCATAGATCGGCAACCCGATCCTCCTTATGGGGACCGGGCTGTCCTTCGCTTGCTCACCGTGTTGGTCAGTAGTGGTGGGTTCAAAGACCCGGTCACAGGACCAGAGGTCTCCGCGATGTCATCATTGAAACTATTCGCTATGCCCCCGCATGTCGTTCCTGACATACGGTAGGTGTATTGAGCGATACCCCTCAGTGTAGAATCACATGCTCGTTTAGAGCCCGCCGCGTAGTCATCGGGTCGAGTGGCCCTCTAGAGCCTTCTCCTGCTGAACCTTCGGGGCAATGGCTTCTCATTGCAGCATCACAGTATCCAAAGTTGATACTCGGTTCGCTTGCTCGGTGAGAATGCTAGATCTCTCTGTTCTGTAGCCTCTATCAGGATCATAGTCCGCTGCATGTCCTCCGATGATGAGCTCACGATGGCTCAAGGTTGTATACTTGCCTCAGCATTAACAGTATTGATGGATGCCCGTAGAGGAGAAGTATGCTGTCTATTCTCATGCTTCTCTGATTATCAATCAGAATCATTTCCTGGCCGCATTCGTTGAGGTTTGTACCGTAAAGTCCCCGATCCGGGAGCTTCTAAGGGTCTTGAGGTCCGAATCTCATCGTACACAGGGAGCTATCTTGACCCTGGTTGCGATTCTTTCGACAATCAGGTGGTGCTAATCAGCCCTTCTGGGCCTTTCTATCATCGCTGCTCCTTTCTACAGACTCCCTGTTACCTCTGAGACGATTAACAGTGTATTCGTCAGCAACTACGGGCACATAGTTGAGGAGATGATTAGCATCCTTGCTGGTTACGGCATCGAGGAAGAGGCATTTTCTGTGAGTCAGTTTTCCATGTTTCGCAGCATCATTTGAAGTACCCAGGTAATGACCGAGAGCCCCCCGGATGATAGTGAGCCACTCGTGGCTGAAATGCCTTATGGGATCTTCGTCCATCATCTCACTAATTCTGAGACCTGTCTTGATGACCCTATCTATCGCACGGTTAGAGATTTGCTTCTCTACATGCTCACAGTGTGTGTGCCGCCACCAGAAAAAGCACAGCCAGGACTGCCAGGGTGCAGGTGCTCAATATACACGGAATCAGCGTGCTGTAGTTGAACCAACTCAGAACTGCTCAAGATGTGGATAGTATCCCCCCTGTGCCTCCTCTACTACTGGAGGCCTTAGCCACTTATACATTAGCCCTCATGGGAGAGGTGGATGGAGAGGCACGGAAGATGATGGCCGACGAGAGCAACGTGCAGCTGCAGACACTTGCCGCACTGGCTAGTTGCATGTGATATTTGAATGCCAATTCCAACTGGACTAACTTGAGAATACACGACTTGAACAAAAACAGCTAAGCGTTGTTTCGATCTGAACACGCCGACAGCAGATGTGAGATAAGACTGGCTACCGTATTCTTTCAGGTTGGGTTTATATAATTGTATACCACACGCTCCTGCTGTCGCGATGACCCTAACCCAACTGAAAGCGATATCAATGGCCCAATTCATACGAGCGGGATCTAACCCGATTGCCAGCATTGATCTCATCTCTGATCGAACCCTGGGGGTGGTAGAAGGAACATCTCAGCTCTTTCGATGCGACCGGCGACACCGTCTCCTGCAATTGTGCTCTCTCACACTCTCCTGCATAAAACTTGGTCTGGGGATCATAGAGGTGTCTTGGAGTAGTTGTGGCTACGGCTGTGCACTGCTTGTAGAGGAGGGCGGGAGGGATCTCATTGCGTTCATGATTAAATACATAGTTAAGCATTACGGTGTGCACAACCGGGTTGTGATGCGGTCGAGGGGCTCATCCTGGGATAAAATCCTTCTCGACGAAGGTAGGTTCGGGTCAACTCGTTTAGCAGTATGCGTTTTCTCACACAGGCGTATCTCGATTCGTATCCAAGCTCTTCCTCGATGCATGCGGGTATCACAGCAACCTTGAACTCGTCGAAATGCTCGGTGGGCAACGTGCGTTGCTGGCTTTGAGTCGCAATAGCGAAGATCCCATCATGCGGCAGCAAGCGACGGTTCTCCTCACGAAAATGGCAGTGATGCTCGCCAAGTCTGGCCAACCAGGCGTCAGTGGAGCTCGAGAGACCTCAGTCGATGGTAGCATGCTTGCAGGATAGTAAAATGATGGTCTCTATTGTTGTATTGGAATATTGAGAGTAGAGTTGCCAAACCCGGGAAGGGAGCACTGACAGGCTATACAACCATCACAATGATTTACGTGTTATCCCACCGAAAGCGTCTCAATCTTCGTCACGCGAGGAAAACGATTAAATACCGTCTTTGATAACTGCTCGCCGTGAGAGATGTCATTCATCACGCGTGAATGGCGGGATAACATGTCCTCTAACAGGAAATCTGCTGTAAATTGCATTTAATAGCCATATACGTTGTCATATAGCGGTTGTATTTACCCTCCCTATAATTCGAAGTACAATAGATGCAGTTGTCGATGACAACTTGTCATCCCAAGACACGCCTGCCCGTCTGCAACGCTTCAGAATCGAGAGTAATCCACACGTGCGTTCAGACCTCGTCAATGGCCGACGACTTCTGTCGTTGGCATTTGTCATTTGTCGTCTCTTCTCAGCAGTGCACATAACTATAGAACTCAAGTTTCTGAGTGGCATCGAAACATTCTACTGCGAGCAAATTAATAGAAATCATAATCTATCCAAATCGTTGTCACCCCCGCACACCAGCTCAAAGTGCCTTCAATTTCTCGACGTCGAGGTCCATGTCGTCCACATTCGATGCCGGAGCTCTACTCCCGCCAAACTCGGGAGTCATTCTGCTCTCCGCCCACTCGACAATATTCCTGAACATAGTCGCCCACGGGCTCCCCCTAATCCCCTTCCACTCTCTCGGCATCCACGGCCATTGCCACGTCATAGAGCAGCGTTCAGGATGTGGCATCATAGCGAGATGCCTACCGTCAGGGGTCACCAGCCCAGCAATCCCATCAAGAGAACCATTCGGGTTGAAGGGGTAAACCGATGTGGGAGCACCTTGATCATCAACATAGCGCAGGGGCGCTAGATGAGACTCGATAACCTGAAACATACAGCAGTGTCGAGAATTGATAACTACCTGAGGCATACTACCTTGGTGTAGACATCCCTTTCAGGAAAAAGAGCCCTGCCTTCCCCATGGGCCACCCACACACCAAGGACGCTGCCTCCCATACCCCGGAACCATGTACCAGTCGCGGGTGATGCCGCATCTAGCGCGACGGAGACGAAACGAGATTCATAGCGGCCCGAACGATTGTGAATGAACCTGAAAGTATGATGAGCTTGACATGAATACAAACACGAGCTCACCTCGGGCGGTGGCTGAGCTCAAGCAGCTGCCCTTTGTCTGTTTTGCCGGGCACCCATCCCAGCAGACTCATCAGCTGACAGCCATTGCAAACCCCGAGGGAGAAGGTGCACTGAACGACAGAAAAATATGAGGAATCGAAGTCTCCTTGTTACTCCTACTTCTTCATCGTAAAACTTCTGCAGCTGATCGCGGCATCTAGTGTTGAAGGTAGCCTTCGCCGCCCACCCCTTGGCAGAGTCCAGTACATCTCCATACGAAAAACCACCCACGAAGGCGACCCCAGCGAATCCTGCAGTCACCAACAAGGATGGACATTCCACTCTCAAACACCACCGCTGATCACAGCAGCCTTCCACTAGGCTTCTTACCTTGTAATGTGACTCGGCCCGTGGCGATGTCGCTCATAATAACATCAACAGGGAGAGCACCGGCATTCCAAAAACTCGCTGCCATCTCTCTGTCACCATTAGAGCCTTCCTCGCGGATTATGGCAACGCGTATCTTTCGTTGGGCTGAGGCTGGTGCACGGGGCAGCGGAGCGAAGGTGAGTCGATACGGAGGTGTTGTTTTCCTGGACGCCATTACCTCTGAAAAAAAACAACATCTTTCCGTAACTACTATCAATACCATAACTTCACCTCTTTCTTGTTTAACGCAGTTGATGTCAGCTTGCAGTTGCTCCAACTTGAAGCTCGTCTTCTCCCATTGCAGTCGGACATCGCCCACGCTCTCCTTCATGAGTTGCCTCCGAGCCCCTCCCTTGGACCTCAGCTCCACCTCAATACTCGTGCTACCACTCACACCGTTGCCCAATACTCGACATTTACTCTTATCCCCATATGCCGATATCACAGTGGGCACGTTGCTGGTGGCGACTTCCAATACCAACCCAGGGCCTTCACTAAAGAGGTACTCCATCACATTAGGGCTGCCGTCGGGACCAGGACGGATATTGGCCTCGTCGATGGAGAGGAGGTAACCACTATGACCGCCAGCTATCACCATCTCGCATGCAGCGACCAGTAACCCACCATCAGAGCGGTCATGGCCCGCTGAGATGAGACCTCGGGCGATCAGGTCCTGAGGAGGGGACAAGGCTCAAGGAAAGGAAGTCCCCATGGTCCTACTACCTGTGTAACGAGGAAAGCATGAAGGAGTTGATCAACATCCACATCGCTGATCCGCCCCTCCCCATCCACATGGCCACTCTGAAGCATAACATGGGCCAGAGAGGTTCCCTTGAGGGACGGGCATGTGTCCAAGTCCACGAACAGTAGCACTGATTCAGATGGTGACAGCTTCACATCTGGGGTGACCTTAACCGTCACATCAGAGATCGCCGCATACACCGAGACGACAACCTCGCCAGGTGCCTGGCAACGAGGGTGACAGACGAATCCCATCTTCGGCCTGTCACCACCTACCTTCACCGTCTCCTTCTGTTGGCCCTGTGGTCCATCCTCTCTATTGGGGCACTGGGCGGCCATACTGAGAGAGTCCTTTCCACCATCAATGGCAATCCCAAGGCCACACATGACCTCATCAATAGCCTCCGCCACCTTCAACATCTTATACCCCTCCCCTGGCAACTTAGCCGCCCACATCCAGTTCCCACTGCATCTCACATCCTCTATGTTCTCCACCTTCACCCATACCAAGTTAGTGAGAGCCTCTGCTACCGCCAGCCTCGCCATAGCCCGCAAGGCCGAATCGTCACCAGACAGTCCTACAATGGGCCTCTCCCCAATAGCAGTCGCCGAGCCCTGTAGGCTCAACATGGAAGTAGCGGTGACCGCCACATCGGCCAGGGGCGTATGGAAGGGCCCAACACACTGCTGCTGGGCAATAAGGCCCGTCACCGAACGATCCACCTTGTTACATAGGAACCTCTTCGAGCCGACCGAAACCAGGCGCATCACCTGAAAGGAAGATGCATGCACAACTCGACAGTGAAGCGCTCACCTTCCACAGCGCCCGCTTAATGTCCCCTCCAAAGCCACCGAGCTGATGCTCAACTATTCTCGGCTTGTTGAGATGGAACGTCTTCTGTGGCATCTTACATAGCACCTTGTCCAACGGCAGGTCCACTGGTACTTTCCCTTCCTTATCGACTACCCTACACCTCCCAGTAGTAACCACACTGCCCACCTTCGACCACGGTGCACCCTCACGGCGACACAGCTCAGCAAATAGGCCCAGCTTATTCTCAGGCAAGAGCAAAGCATCGTTCTCCTGGTACTCGGCTATCCACAATTCCAACGCCGACAGACTAGGGTCGCCCGTCAGCATATGTCCCATGTCGACTTCAAGACCCGTGGGCTCGCCAATCTCCTTCAGCACGTTACCAGCCCCTCCAGCGCCTTGGTCGTGGATGGACAAAACCGGATTATTTCCACCCATCTCGACAAGGTAACGAATAACCCTGTTCACTCTTTGCAGCATCTGAGCATCTCCACGCTGGACCGCATTGAAGTCCAGATGCTCCTGATTCTCCCCCGCTACCATCGAGCTAGCCGCCCCTCCCCCTACCCCCAGACGGTATGCAGGTCCGCCCAATTTGACAATTGCCGCCCCTGGCATCGGCGGTAGCTGCTTGAGTCGGTGGCGACAGTCCATAGTACCCAAACCACCACTCATCATAATAGGCTTCACCCATTCAATCCTCTCCCCTCCGACCACAGCACCATAACTCCGACAAAATCCGTTGATAACAGGCTCCCCAAACTTATTACCGTAATCGCTAGCACCATTAGATGCTTGTATGAGGATGTCGACCGGCTTAGCCAGGTTGCCGGGATACTTCCACGACCTGTCCTCCCAGTCCACTTCACGTTCGCTGTCTTCAAGGTAAAGAGCACCCACACAATAAGCCGCCGTGCCCGCCAACACCAAACTGCCTCGACCAGTACTTTGCCCATCCCTCAGCCTCCCACCAGTGCCAGTCTCAGCTCCCGGGAACGGAGCCACGCCACATGGGAAATTATGGGTTTCACATGTGAAGGTTATATCGTAGATAAGGGAAACCTCCGAGAATTCCCCCGTGGTCAAGTCAGGCAATAGACCAGTAAAACCACCGGCAGCTCCGCGGATTGCTGAGCTGTTGTCGCTGAACGCCACTGTAGAGGCATTTGGGCGACCCCCCTCCTTCTCGCGTTGCTGAACTCGTTTATAGGGGTGCTTCACGAGTTGGAACAGCGTGTGAGGAACCTCCTCTCCATCCACCACGAGCTTCCCTCCAAAAAACCAATGACGGGAGTGCTCACTATTACCCTGGGCCAAGTCGAAGCACTCGACCTGATTATACAATGACGGTGATGAGGGGAAGTGGCCGAACTGACTCACAGTGGTAGGATTGCGTTTGAGATCGTCTCTAAACAGCTTGGTGTAATAATCCAGATCCTGGGGATCGTACCCCAGACCATGCTCATCTGAAACCAACACTCTACATATTAGGCCAAAGCCACTCCAATAATATCACCACTGAATTTCTTCAGAGCGTCCTTCCCTTCTGACATCACATCCACTTCACCCCATGGAGCCGGCTCTGCAGCTTCCGCGTAAAGGAAGCCGCCCGAGTCTGCGGGGTATTCCATTTCAGTCATTCTATCGTGTACCTAACAGTGTTGTGATATATGTTCGCTTCCCTCAGCTGACCCTAGGAGTTTTCTCACTAATCCTAGGAGTTTATGTACAAAGTAGAGTTGAAATGTACAGGAATTAACCAGAATTTCCTCAGAAATTTCATATTGTCACCAACATATGTGGTTGACCATGTGAATATTTTACCAAACTGGTATCTAATGAGACGAATCTCCACACAGTCTGACTTCGAGCCCAATCGGCCTCTGCTGGAAACGGTAATACCTCAGCCAAGAACTTCTCTCGTATTTCGGAAGATGACGGCGTTCGGATGAGGTACCGCCTTGTCTCTGACATGATAGTAGTATAGATGATCTGGATCCTTACTTCTTACTCTCAATGCGTTCCACACTAGCAATACCCGCAGACAAACAGATGCTCACAGCATTAGTGCACCAAGCTGTGACAAACTGTTGTCGTGGACCAACCTCGACGATTTCAGTGGAATGGTCATCCTTGGTAGCCGGCAAAGAGGTTTCCTTAGTAACGACACTGCCAGTACAAGGGAAAGTCTCTTGAAGGAGCCACAGCAGACGACTCTCCTCCTCATCAGTGAGCCCACCTGTACCGGCGTACCAGTGCAATGACTGTACCTGGCCATATCTCTACATAGTATGCAATTCCCCAACCGCACTACTTGAACATTGAAACATATCTCCCCCTGAAGGACTACGACCCCGGCAACTTCGGACTGCTTGGGCTCGACTCTGCGGTAGAAGCGGATCGGGGCAGGGACAGTCATCGCTACTCGAGCCAGGCAAAGAGTCGAAAACCCCACTACAGAGCTCATAGAAATTCAGCTTTATAAAAGCATACGATCGATCTATCAAGCTCACACCTGGACCAGGGTAGTAATGTGACGTTGGCGGATGAGGAGAGGTGTGGTACAACCAGTTCCTTAGGGATGAAACTAGGACGATGGTAATTAACCCAAAATGATCGTGCTGAAGCAGACTCCCCCAAATAGACTGCCAACTTTTCAAACCCTGAAGTTTAGGGCCTAAACTGTGTCATGAGAGAGAGAAAACGAGATAATGCGTCTGGGGAATATTTCCAATGTAGACTCGGAAATTCATCGGAACATTGAACAACGACGGTTTCAGCCGATCAATTGGCGTTTCTTGGAGAACTCCACATTCTCTGCGACTGGTCTGGATGAAGGAGCGCTTATCCTCATCACAATTAATACAGTAACTCGGAGTTGCCTCTACGTAATATACAGCTCCGGTGGCTCAATTGGATAGAGCGTTGGACTTCTAATCCAAAGGTTGCGGGTTCAAGTCCCGCCCGGAGTAGTTCTATTTAAAAACTGGACGGTGCGTCATGTCCTTTGTACCTTTTGCTTGATCAAGAACTTGTCGTTTCTGAGGCCTCACAGGCTTATTCTACTCTAGATAGGCTCAAGATTGAGTACTGTCTCCGCGGCGTGCCCTATTATGCAACCATGAACTTCCTATTTTCCCGTGAGAATAAGGTCCATCGGAATCACATACGCTCAACACTTGACACAACAAACGGTAAGTGATACCTCCGGAAGCAGGTGTTAGAATATTACGGTCAACTACGTGAACTCTGCGATTTCTGAGCAGCTAGACGAACACATATCCGGTATAACCGCTGGGAAAGAATGTCCCCAGCGGACAGAAGCACTACTAGTATACCGAAGACGTAGGGTACTGACACAAGACACGAGTATACAGAGTCGAGCCCATGATAACTAAGACTACCCCAGACGGACCACACGCATGTTTTGCTCTCTTCGTCAACGGCCATCAGAGCATACGCAGAACACACAGGATCGACGCACGCGTTAGTCCGGGAATCGTAACTGACGTCCAGGCATATGGATTTAAAGTCCATAGCCGTACACTACCGTTGCTGCCCTACACAAACGGGCAACAGAGCGCATCCGAACTGGGCACTAGCGGCGGCCTCATTCGATGGCCTCAACCTTTCAAGCGCCACTTCGTTACCAACCCAGGTTATGTTGGTGAACGTAGCACGCAGTGCTCGCATTCCTAGTATGATGGGCGTGCTGGTGAACTCGCCGGTCACTGGTGAGCTGAAGCTTTGTAGGCAAACTGTCTTCTTATCCTCCATGAGTAATGCGTCCAGTGGAAGATGGAAGGATGGTGAAGACCTGTGCGACTTTATCACATGCCTTGCCAGGAGGACTTCCTACGGATCCTCTTCCAACCGAAAGCTCAGCGTCGGCAATGGGCCATCCGCTGTGCAGGTCCGATTGCTGCTACAGTGAAGGTTTGACGCCCACCCAAGGAGAGCTTCTAGTAGAGCAGAAGGAACGATCAAACATTCATGCAGAGTACCTGCAGTGCCCATGGCAGGCGTTCTTGAGGCTTCAAATCCTCAATACCACAACCACTTACTTGCAACAGCTAACCAATTGGAGCTAATGTCCGGTGTAAGCATCCCAAAGTTGCACATGGTCGGGTGGTAACTGAGACAGGTTTCAGGCGCTCCACCAAGGCGAACAGCATACACCATGAAGCCAGGGTAGCGTGGAAGTCGCGGACCCGAGTCTTGAAGTCCCTCGCTCCAGACACTTGCTATCGGGGCTCCTTTCTCCCACAGAATCAGTCGCGACTGGGACAAGTCGAGAGTGACTCCCGCCAGAGGAGCTTTAGGACTGCAGAAGTCAGCGACGGTGGAATCGTTCCGGCAAGTGAAGGCAGTTTCTGATAGCAGTCTCTCTATCCATAGCCGTGTATATGAGACTACTATTACTTGCGAGCCCTAGCACGCCAGCCACATCCTCATTGACTGATACCTTGAGGAGAGGAGAAAGATCCATGGGAATTGATTTTGGTGGATGACAGAAGCATTGCTTCGCCCCAGAATGCCGTTCCCATTATAGTACACCACGACTGAGTCCCTCAGTGCCATCCAGAGCCACTCGGAGTGGTATAGAAGCGCTCTTATTGCTCGAACTGATAGATGCCAGCTCTTTGACCTGAGGGTCGCCTCCAAGCGAAAAATTGGAGATTATTCCAATCGCCTATGGCCTACCTCGATTCCCTCGTACTTTAAGTAACGTGGGCCGTCGAGATTGATGTAATGAACCGTTTCTGATAGACACAGAATTACAGGGCCACGTACAGTGGAGACTGTTGCCATTCTATTCCGACTCAAACGAAGCGAAGGAACAGTGCACCGTTCACTAAGAGTTCTGTGTGGTGTCCCAAGTGCCTCAGCGGTCGTACAGCGGTACTCAGTCGACGCATATTTCCACCACCGTCATATTACTTCGGGCCTTACGCCAGTCCATTTCCCTGCTAGGTTGACAATCGTAGAAATCACCAAAGTTCGGTATGTCAGCATAACATTCTGCCGGGTTCCTGCATGGCTCCACAGTATCGCTCGCATCGATTCTGTAACATGCGCCCTGTCGGCCTTTAGACCCACACGAGACCTGAATCCAAGGGGAGAGCCTCGTTGGACAATCCGGAAGTATTTTCCGGCTATCGTATTTTGGAGCAACACTGACAAAAAGACCCATGGGCCCTACTACCACGACGGTATCCGAGCCCATGCTGTCTACGAGCAGTAACATTTCCTGAGTCGGATTTCCAATCTTCATCCGGACTCCCAGGCGCTCTCCGACCCGCTCGAGTGGCTGTACGATATCAGCCATGATCCGAGCAGCCAGGAATGCAATGGAAAGCAGAACCTCAAGCCATTTAGGTGTCATTCGATAAAAAGTATCCACTGAAGAGATTCCCGGTAGAACGCTTATCTAGGATACTCACACTATGCGAATCACACAGATGAGGGACTGTGTAAGCCTCGCGTTGTACAGTACAACACAAGGCTTACCGGAGGACAGGAGTCCAACCTAATGACCACTTCGCTGTTGGAGTGGAGTACAACTTATACTCCACTCCAACAGTAGTCAGTGGTCATTAGAGATGATGCTACGTCGTGTCATAGTGATGTTTCCACGATCAGGTCTGCTTTGATGTGGGTTTGGTCGAGGCGGTCTCCTACTGTAAGCGGAATTCTCGCGTATGATATTGGAGTTTCTCGAGCTAGAATACGGAGCAGATGCCCGCTAACGAGTAACGAGGAGACAGAAATAGGAAGATATGCAAGTCGAGAGATTGAGGAGATACGTTCAATTCCTCCTGATATCCCATTGTGTAGAGGTATAGTGGTTTGGGTGGTTGCCATGGGGAAAACCATAATCCGCACTACTTGCGGCGACTAAACACACCTGAGAGTTGACACTCTTGTGCTGTTGGTTTTCCCGATGGCGCCTTTTACATCATCGTCGCATATGTAAGTCATAGTTCGAGCTTTGGTCTAAACCAAATACATTATGACAGAACTGACGATGCTATAAAGGCCCCTATACCTCTAGAGGGTGCAGGTGGGCGGGAGAAGCCTCGTACGTATCCCATCAGATGCTGACTTACAGCAACTGGGCCTCTCCGAGTGAGAAGTTCTAGCGTCCCGGCGAGCGCTCGACTCATCTAGCGCTCTTTGTGACGCTCAACTGTCTCTCCACTCTACACAACGGTCTTAGTCGTCATTGACCTTGCTCCATAAATGGACCTCCATTCAATTCCTCCTGATATCCCATTGTGTAGAGGTATAGTGGTTTGGGTGGTTGCCATGGGGAAAACCATAATCCGCACTACTTGCGGCGACTAAACACACCTGAGAGTTGACACTCTTGTGCTGTTGGTTTTCCCGATGGCGCCTTTTACATCATCGTCGCATATGTAAGTCATAGTTCGAGCTTTGGTCTAAACCAAATACATTATGACAGAACTGACGATGCTATAAAGGCCCCCCACTGAACCACCCAAACTCGCACTAGTGATCAAGTGTCCAAACCCGCACTAGTGATCAAATTTCCGAACCCGCATTAGTGCTCCCCATAAGCACTGCCAGTGCTGCACTGGTACGCAAGAAACAGAAATCTTAGAAACCAGTCTACCTTTATTTGACACTACTGCATGTCCTAAAAGTGATCTTGTTTACAGACTCACATTTTAGAAAGTGTTAGTGCTACTAACTTAGTAGGAACATATCTTGTTATCATCCCCTGAACTACTCTGGAATATACCTAATGATCTCTTTCTTTGTTCTGGCATGTGACCACCTCCCCTCCACAGGAATGATTAGTGATGTGTATCGCCATCTCCTTTGAACGTTCCGCCTTTTATTCACACGTGTATACCTCGACCTCCCGGGACTTCCACCTGCAGTTGCCAACTGCCAGTTGGTCTGCGATTGCTCTTCGCTTATTGCACTGCTGCTTAATTGAAAGTAATGTCCGGTAAATTTGAGTAAACCCGATCAAGTTCAAGGAACACATAAGACCTCATAATGTACTGAAGAGGAAAACGGTGTCTCCGAGGGCACAAACGGAGGTACAGCTCATCTGTCCAGTAAAAGTGCCCTCACCGAGTCGTTCACAGAGGTCAAAGCTACCTGATTTCGGGTGTTAGGGAACACCGGCGGAATCTCTAATCTTCTACACCATAGTGCGCGACAACATACCAGTTAAAACATTCACGTAAATGAACAACACGAACTCGGAAACCCCAATGGGAGACACCGTTTAAGAGCTGACGCATGGACACCAATTGAGATCTCTGACTTGTCAAAACAGCAGCCATCGGTGAGAGCTGCTCGAACAAGCAACATAGAAATCAGTAAATCAATGGCATAGATACATAAATATCATGGAAGGGATACGCCAACGAGTCACTCGACAAATTGAAACAAGCCAACGGCAGCTAACAATTCAAGATAAGATAGTATCTCCAGACTGCAAGACATCTGAACTTCAGATGATCTGAAGATACTCGTGGGCGTTCAACTGCACACCACAGATCAGTGTATTCAAAACAGTTCACAGAATACCATGCAAGAGGTGGAGGCTGGCCAACTGCCGCAAAACCTTGTAAGGATGCATCTGACGCCCCACGACTTCTGTCCCCTCATCTGGCGCCCACGAAAAGCATAAAAACAAGTGGCGATCTGTCTATAACATAGTATGTAAGGTAGCATATATCCAGGTTCATCACAGAGGACTGTAGCTAGTTCTAGGAACTCGGTTTTTTTTGAGTAGATGAGATGTTTACCCTACGCAAGCCCTTCCATCGAGCACCAGATGAAATATATATAGAGATGCCTAAGTCGGAACTTGATGGTGTTATACAGGAATCCTGTAACAGGAGCGATGTCCAACTCAACCGACCAACCAATGTAACAATGTGACAATGGACATTGGCAATGTCTCCAACTATGATACATGTATACGTGAGTCGATCAAACAGAATACATCAACCCTCTTCAGTAAATTCTTCTCAGGTACTGATTCAGTACTACAGAAGCCTTGAGGACACCAGAGTCACACCAATTCGACTTCAGGTCCCACACCAATACTTGTGCATTAGGAGAGAATAGAGAGTGTATTCATAGTCCTAGGTGAACCCTTGGAGAGCTACAGCAACAAATGTACCAGTTACTCGGAACAAACACCTTGCCCACCACCTATACTGGTGGTGTCGGACCGAGTCGGTCCGACCGACCCTGTCGGTGGGCCACCGTCCCGAAGTAGCAGACATAACATCCACCAGTCGTGGTAATGTCATTACCGTAATGATATAGTGGAACTTATATCCTTTCTTAATTGTCAATTGGGCCGCCCAATTTGGGCGCTAAGTCCAGATCGACGATAATAATCGATCGGTCGTAACGTCACATCCTCCCTACCAAGTTTCCCTAGAAGATGAGATTTCGATAAATGTAGTATACTCTGCTTCGGTGACTCCTCTAACACGACCAGTTTATACTTCCATTCGACGTAGATTGTTGTAAAACATAGCCGCATCTAGTCGAGACACTAGAAAATCTAATGCAGTATCTGTAATATTTAGCATGTCGACGGTATTTCGACGGTAGTCATCAATCGGCCGCAAAGCCACACCCTCTCTGCCAGGCCTCCACAAAAAATGAACCTTGGTAAATGTCGTACACTCCTCTTCGGTGACTTCTTTAACACGATTAGTTTGTGGTTCCATTCGAAGTAGATTTTTTGTAAATCGGAATCACAGCCACATCTGGTCGCGACACCGGAAGATCCAACTCGGTATCTATCATACCTAATTTCTCACCTGGCCAACGACATTCGGGCGGTTCGCCAGCTCGGAGAGGACCACCATCTTCATGCCTAGTCTTTGGCCATGAAGAAGAAATGGAAAGGTCTCGGTCTTCAGCGAAACCAATAGGTACTACTCCAGAATGTACAATAGGTCATACGTCTACATCTTCGTTGCTTGATCCAGTGATTTTGGTCAACTCGCCAAGGAACAATGACCGTAATGGAGATGGTCTGAGCTGTGCGGAGCAAATCCTGCTGGTTCACCTGTCAGTGTGGTGAAGAAGGAATTAACGAAGAAACCTCGTTCGCTAAGTTCTCAGCCACATCAAAGATGGATCCACGAGACCCTGGAGCCTGCTACTGTTGTGCCAAGGCTGTTTGGCCTTCACGATCTGCAGTCGTGAAGCGCTGCAGGAACACCATGTTGTCGTCTATGTAGTCAACAGTAGCTGTTTTAAGTTTGTTCACAATACTTCGCACCAAAACTTCATTATCCATGTTGAACCTCACCGAATTCTATTCCACAACAGAGGGATCACCAGATCCGTCCTGATATGACCGCTTAGGCATTCGTTAGTCCAGAGACGAATAGCAACTTCAGCACGATAGTTACACCACAAGTTGCACTACTCCTGGCAACTCGTTCGATTAAAGCAGAAACAAAGTGGGACAACATACCTGGAGACCTCGTAGAGGTTTCATTACTCAAAACGACAATTCTTATATGGACATGATTTTATCGTATACTTACACGTACCTTCCCACTTCCCGTTCCGATCTCTAGTCAGATGGGGGCGGGACATTGCAGAACTGGACACCCCAGAAGAGTAGGGGTCACTCAGATTGGTCTGTTGTACTTGCCTAACAGTTCAGTTTCAACATTCGTCGTCAGACAGTGGCAGAAAGCAGCAAGACTCGGTAGATCCGGAGATCTATGATAAAGTTCGAGTTGCAGACTCCGCATATTAGCAAACAGACGACGGCGATACTCTCTATCAAATTTCATCGCCGTGACGAATGAATATGGCTTGGCAATTGTAGAGATTCGATAGACATAAGACAATAATGGAAGAAGATTTGGCGTGACACCATTTTCCATTGCTACAATAGTTATACACTACTGAAATACCAAGGGTAACCAATGGTTACTAAACATTCCTCAATACATGATGGTAGCCTTGCAGATTCTCGAGGAAGTGGATCATCAATCGTCTTCACCGTAATACCCTTCAACGCCGCTCGGTTCCGGACTCTATGAAGTTTGGAAAATAGTCCAGAAGCTTCGTCCAGAGGTGCTACCACATCGGTCGGCTTACCCGACTCAGACGACGACGATGACTTCTTCGTAGCATTTGTCTTGCCCACGTCTCCTTTATTTGAACTTTCTGTCACCGGGGGTGGAGAAACAGTTGATGCGGATAGCTCTCTCTCCTTTACAGATTACAGTGCGTCGTCACAGCGATCTACCACATCTTCGAAGATGACCGGGTCGTCCACTACCGATTTTAGAATGGGTATAATGGTGATAGTTAAGCCGTTAATACCTTGACCAATGTAGAGCCAAGTCATGCATCTGAAAGCTTGCCACAGTGAGGATACAGACAGAGTGGACGATGACATTTGTTGGCAGGAATAGATGAAATGAGTTAACCTGATCAAAGAAAGAGATGGTAAACCGTTCCAAAATTAAGACGAGTATATCCAATTATGCGCCGCACCACTCAAAGGCGGTCGGACTTACAGAAAGCAGAGAATAAAAATTAGAAATAAATCATTGTTGTACAGCTCATTTCTCGTTTGATGTAACGAGTTCCTGGCAACCCTTTATCTCACACATTTGGCCATGAGTTGTAGCCTCACACTTTCAGGACCACAGGAATAATCCTGAACAACCCGACCGACAATAAGGAGTCCCGACCGACCTGAGTCACCTCGGTGGTTCTTAAACCGAACATAGAAGGGACCAGACAGCTGTCCGACGGTGCTCACAACGCATCAGCTACAAACCGTAGCTTACAACCACCAAGATCACATGAGTGATCCGGAACGACCAACCGACCGACGTCAGAGGGTTCGTGATACCCGCAACACAATCGAACCGGCTGAAACACGACTCGACAAGCCAGTTCGACCCCCAACCTCACGCTACCCCGCTCAACTGGAGGTAGTGCTGGCTGAGGTAGACACAACTCAAGACAAAACCCAGAAACAATAGAAAAGTACAGCACGTGGAAAACACGATGTTACGAACCTTTCCGCCAATCCGGTAAGCCATGTGGGACAAAGAAACAAAGAATGCAGTTGAAGGAGATATCAGAAGCCTCGTACGTATCCCATCAGATGCTGACTTACAGCAACTGGGCCTCTCCGAGTGAGAAGTTCTAGCGTCCCGGCGAGCGCTCGACTCATCTAGCGCTCTTTGTGACGCTCAACTGTCTCTCCACTCTACACAACGGTCTTAGTCGTCATTGACCTTGCTCCATAAATGGACCTCCATTGAATAAGTGAGAGGAGAATATGTTGAGTTCAGATACAGTCGGCGTAAGCAAACGACACCTGAGGGATTCGAACCCTCGCGGGCAGAGCCCAACGGCTTAGCAGGCCGCCGCCTTAACCACTCGGCCAAAGTGTCTTACGTGATATTCTCGACTGAGGCACCTATATGCGACAGAGTACAAGACTGCGCGGTAACAAATGGCTCGAATTCAGAATGGTCTATGTAGTGTACTTCACTTGAAAATCGGAGCAATGTCGAGGTCTCCCCGAGTCTCAGATCTGCGAGATAGCATTAGTGTCAATGACGAAGATAACGCCGTGGAGGGCGAGTGCTGATCCAATCGAGTAAGACCGAGCTGGTCTGGCCAACTATCCTTCTCCGCGAGTATAAGATCCAAGCGAGCTTTGACCAGCCAGTGTGATAGATTGGACAGTTGCAAATCAACATTGAGGCTCCTTCGGACAGCGGCAAGTATCTTACATCCCATCTGTCTAATATCTCCCTGCGGAATAGGGTGTAACCACCAGGTTTCGAGAACTGCTAACCTCCATCACCCCGTGTGTATCGTAAAATAGGTCTATTCAGTGCTGAAGACATGAATTCCACAAGAATTCCAAATCGAGTCAATGCGGCTGCCAACGATTCCCTCTAAGTGGTCCATGGAACATACTGTACAACACAATGCCAGAAAACATGCAAACTCCTCATTATTGGTAGGCGAGCAACTTCTCAAGGTCTAGGCTCAAGCCGCATATAGTAACAATGCGAACAGCGTACCTGAGAACTCTGGATAACGGGCTTCCATTCTCCAAACCACTGGTCATATGAAACCTGTGAGGTGCTCACACGCTCGAGCGGTGAGTGGAATGGGTTCACAGGTGACGACAACGTATATGTACGAGAACGATACAACTCTTGCTAAGCTGCCATTTCAATACCGAGCCTCACAACAAACAATCGGATATCTCCTCGGCCACAGGGTCATTGTTTGAGCATTTGCTGCTGCCATCCCGTTCAACGAGTAACTCGCAGAGTTCCCCAACCTCACCACACAAGGCCAGCGTGAGATTCCTGATCGCCAAATAATGACTATATGTACACGGAGAAAAAACCCCTCGTTACCTCGGCGTGTGATACTGGAGCCAGTCGCGGTCCTTAGCGAACTCCGCCATTTCTTCAGCCATCTGCCCGAGTGTCTCCACATCGTGGGCTCTGCCAACCCTACACTTCCTCGGAGTATAGGATTCATACTCGTTATATTTAGCCGAGGAGCCCTTCACGATATCTGAAATGATGCACGCTGCGAACCACGATGCATGACCGCTAACCAAAGCCCTCACCCGCAGGGTACTTCGCCTTGTTTTTCGCCATTTTCAACCCTGCCGCCTCAGCAACGTCAATGGACAAAGAATTAGCAGTGATGAGTATTAGTCGTATAAGTGCATGTAGTCGATCATTGAGCTTCTCAGATTCGACTGTGGATGAACAACTCAACCGCATCAAAGGTTTCAAGGCCCGACCGAGAACGAATCCATTCAATACCCACTAGTAGAACGTAAAAAACTTTCTAAACCAATTATAGATTTGGAAAAAGTAGACGTGAATATCAGAATACACACACATCACACACAAGACTCACCCTCATTCAACGGCTCCGACCCTTCCCCCTTCCACTGCAGTGTCTCAGCTACGAGCCCGGCAGCTCGAGCGACTCTGAGACCGCATGCTGCCGGTGCGGCCGTTTCGGTGAATCTTCGTTGAATATCTCTTATAGCTGTAGAAGCACCACTGGGCACCTCTATCGAGGATGATTGAGTGCTCATCTCGACCATACCGACTGAATGTAATATCTACGAGGGAACGTAACAACAATTCACTATCAGGCTCCCCACTGATATAACTATTCCAAAAAGCTCATCAGTGACACCTCACCATGACGTTCCTCCCATGAATGCAATCGCAAATTTCATGTGTATTGTGACCCCTTCTGACCACGCTATATATCGTATTCCTCAACGTTGTTCAGCAAAACAGCGCTGTTTCTCGCTCACCACAGAGTGTAGTTCAAAGTAGTTCGATATTAGCGTTATATAGGACTAATACAATACAGTTCCGAGTACCACAAAGTGATAATAATCGAATCACAGCCTATGGCAACCGACTTAACTGCACCATTTAACATCTACTTGAATGAATCATGATCGGAATTCGCTCTCTACCCGACGCTCCGCGACGGTCTCGATAGGCCGCCGAAAGCACACCGTTCTATCCACCAAAAAGACTGTACAAAACACAACCGGGAAAACACACTTGAAACACTCTTCAGCAGAGGAAAAACAACAGTCATGCAGTCCCCACACTATCAATCACGAAATCTGGTTTCACGCTACCTAACGGAGCATAATAACATAATAACATAAATCACTTGTTCATTCTCACTATTTTCCAGGTCGGCTTTCGAGCAGCATCCCGACAGAGCTAAGCAAGAGGCAACACGAGCACGCTGGGCCATGAGAATATCTGTGTCGAGTCTGTCTCCAACGACCAATGTCCGGGATGCCTCGAACTCCAGCTCAGTCATAACAAATCGTAACTATATCGTAAGCAAAGGTAACCTAACGGACCTGCCGGACGTAGTCGCTATGACGTTGCAGAAACGGTTGCAACGGATATTAGAAATACGTACAAATTCGGGATTGGGCTTTCCGAGGACTTGGGCATCTTGTCGATCACTGAACCTCGCCGCTGCATTGATTGAAGCCAAGATGACACCCTACCAAAGAGCGGCCCCACACAGAATCTCCAAATCAGTTAAGTAACGGAATGCAACCGACTGATAGTCTCAACAGCGTGGAAAGGGGGTGCACAAGACAACGCTATTATGTAGCATGTGTCCACTAACATAATATAAAAGCCTGTTTTATCTGCCTATGGCATTGCTATAATGCTTATGGCATCGTTACAAAACCCAATCACACGACACAACATCAATGGAGCAACAGGCGACAGATGCACATCTGCAGGACGATTACCTCATCGCAGCTACGATGATGGCCAACAATCTATGACCCACAACACGACGAGAGAACTTCCTTCTAAGAATACTCACAGTAGCAGGGATCTTCCAAGGCCCCATCCTGTCGAACGAATCGTCATTAGTTGCGTAGAAGAAGAACTCCTCCCCAGCCATCTGGAAGGCCAGCGAAGCTCTAAACCACAAAACCCATGGTATGCACGCACACGTCAGAGCTCCGTCAACAGTTTAGCAGATAATATACCTGCAGATTTTCTCGAATGAGAACGCCAGGTCCCAACCAACAACGATTCCATCGATCTTCGAATTCGATTCTCGTGCCATCTCCTCTGCTATTATTCTGAACCTCTCCTCACCCAAAGGCTCACCGCCTGATTAGACGTGAGTGTTATACAGGAGTTGAAAAACGGTTGGTACGCGCAAGGCCGATATTTGTGGTACACGATATTCCCACTGATTCGAGCTCTTCCACTATGCCTTCGCCTCCAATAACATAACTGAAAACTTCGAGCTGAAAAACTGTTGGCGCTGGAGAGAACGAAGACTCTCATTACACACGTCTAGCGTGAGGGTGTCGTCTTTGGATAAGCTTTGCTGTGTAAAAACAAGAAGGAAACATCATCTTCTCAGAGCACAATTCACCCAATCCCATGTCGCCGAACTTTCCTCGCATGCCCGCTCGGGACCTCGAGCTCGTGTTCGTCATAAATGCACACTGAGAGGGGGAAACAAAAATAACGTGTAGTGCCGAGGGTTTCACAGTGTGGGAAAATGTGCACATAATGATACTACAAGCGCTGACAAGGACAAGGAAATTCTAAGGAAGTCTCCTGTTAGTTCTTTCACATTACGTCGTGTGTAAATATAGCGAGGCAACTCCTGAGCTCAGTTGAGGAAACCAAACATAGGCCCGTGGTAAGTCCTCGAACAATGCGTACCCTCTTGCCAGCATCGTTTAGAGCCTTCAAACACTCGTCAACTCCGGGTATCAGATGCCCACCTTGCCAGATGACACCATCGCAGTCAAATATGATGTTATCGTAGTTCGCAACTACGTCATCTATGCAAGTCACGTGATTAGAGGGCATCGTTTTGAGAAAGATACAATGGGCTTGCACTCGAACATATGCGTTCATGCGATCGTTCACAAGGCGATCTCTCATCGTCGACGTCTTAATCACACTGTCGCAAGTGCTGGCATAACTAGCACACTCACGTAGAGGACGCCACAATTTCGTTTCCTGATGGCACTGATGTGATTGCCCACTACATAATGTTACTGCTGCACCAAAATGCTGCGTTTCAGTGCGCACAAGGTAACCCCTGTAGAAGTGGTTTCGAACGGACCAATTCGAATGTATTTGATGCCAGATTGTTCATATAATGACGTTGTTACTGAGCATCGTTCTCCCTACATGGAATTCTATATGCACACTTATATACGGTCTTCAATACTGAAGCCGATAAGATTGAAAGTATCCAGTATGTAAGTGCCCATGGTCGAGTAAGGAAGTCCTCTTCTACAACACTGCCGATTCTCTTACTCGGCCGTACCCGATGAGATGACAAGTGTGTGGTATATTTAGAAGTATCCAGATCGACGATGCTAAGGACTGAACTCAAAGACAGACCTCCACTCGAGACTATGAATAGCACTGTGACGGTCATGGTAAAACATGTAGTGTACTGGAGACAATTTAATCGTCATCTCCAACTATTGACCTGCCGGTGTATCTACCATTAACAAGGGTGGATACAGAACACGACAAGAGAGCGAGATGCTTCTACGCTGAATGAGATGTGCATGCACAGGACGCTTCCACCATAGATCTACAGCTTACATGGCAAAGGAGATCTATATAGCTCAATTCGCCACCAATTCTATCTTCACTGAGAGTTGCAAACAAGCGTGATTCCTCTCGGGTATTGGGCAGGACCACTCGAACTGGCTGAAACCTGATGTGCAGGCGATACTATGAGAGAGGAGCAACCATAAATACGGATGAGATCCTTTATCCTTCCGGATTTGCTGAATGATACACCAGACTTTGCATGCAAAGTCGCTAGTCTCGGGCGAAACCATCTGCAGAACTATGAATAAATTACCAAAACCACTCCAGTGATGCTACCGGATGACTGAGATCTTTCACCTCTCGCCCTCCGAATAGCTCATGAAGAGTTTCTTCAATGACTGCGGAGCCCACGTATAGTCGTAGAACTTCAGCGTTGTCGATGAGGTAGATCCCTTTCGGCGATATCTAACCGATCTGTCAACCGAAAGTCCTTCTCGCTTCAATGCCTACCTGCTCAGCAGATGCAGCCATAGTTGTGGGAAGGTGTACGTTGTCCTCCACTTCTGTAGGAGTGCCACAAACGTCCTGAAGTTCGGCATTCCCACATCGGCATGTAACCTCCCTACGGGCATATCATGAAGACTATAGAGTCTAGGATAGACTCTGTACGTCGACTGAGACACACTATAACCCAGAAGGCTCATGAGGCACTCGTAGCGCTCATCCATCGGCACATCTGCGACAGGGCGGAATGCCGGCAACTACATCGGACCAACTCGATACAACCACAGACGGAATGCTGTACTTTTAGTAACCCTCCAACGTAGAGCGGCATCAACTTCAACGTTTCTGGTAATAACAGCTGTGTATCTGTGGATAAGAACGAACATCAAGACATAGACAAGGAACAAATATCTTGGCTTGGTCATTCACTGACCTCTCTGTGTTGGCATGGAGGTACAGCTGGTCCTGTAGCCATGCAATATCGCAGTGCACTGCCCGATCAGCTTCTCCTAGAGCAGTGCATCAGTGAGTAACGTGTGAGTCGATCCTTAGCTGTACTCAAAATGATTTCCATTCATTGAATCGGCCGGACCACGCACGTAGTGAGGTAGTATACCCACCCTTGGAGGCTGTCCCGTAACAAGCATCTCCTCAGCCGCCTGCCGCGCCAGGAGGTTAATCAACGTCTCAACATCTGGTGATCGATACGCCGCCGAGACACTCGTGGACACAGAAAGTCGCAGCGTATGTACGCGCAACAGCCTGGAGCAAACAAAACTCACGGCGACCGTCGGTAGCGTTAGACTCTCATTCTAGCTTGATAATTCGTTACTTTGTTCATCATGAAATAGTTAGAGTATTTAATGTAAAGTCCCTGAATGGACTAATCAGATTGTCCTGTCTGCTGATATCACCGACAAAATTGCGTTGGTACGTACAGTAACGAAGAAGTTGACAATGGTGTTGATGACAGTAGTCCATCCCCTTGCGTTGATGACGCTATTCATGCCTTTGTCCGCTCTTCATTTTCCTCAACTGAGATCAGGTGTTTCCTCGCTAATTATAGGAGTTTACATACGGATTCGGGTAGAAGTGTGCAGAAACCAATGAAAAATCCCTGAAATTTTCTCAGAATATTCTTATTGTCACCGACACATGTAGTTGACCATGTACATATTTTCCCACATTGCCTTTGACGCTCATCTCCCAACCTCTAGGTTTCACATAAGAACACATATCAGTCGGACCAGACGATGACCTCACCGGATTCCCTCTGCATTATGATGAAGCACGGCCAGCTGGAAGTAGGCATATCTCGCCGGGAGATCCTCGTCCACATAAATCGAGAATCTGCCAACAAACACTTTACGAACCAGCAGGAAGACTCTACGCATAAGGAAAAGGAATGCGACGGGGAATTCAAACTGAACGAGCGAACAAGAAATCTCCTCCAACTAGACGTCCACCCTCGCGTACCCGAAAACAGCATCACAGTCTATCCTAGGTACCAGAAAGCCTCCACGAGGATCAGGCACGGCGGGATGTCTAGAAGCCGTTTGAGACCATCTGCTCAGATGTCGCTCTATACACAGACCTCGAGAAACACCTAGAAAGATAGTGGTTACCTGTAGTGCCGCATTAATGGAGATGGTTACTGACCGCTACAGTTCATTCTCCACGACTCAAAACTATGCGATTGGCTGAACTCATGCCAGAGCGAATAGATGCACACATGAAGCCATGGACCCCTCTCACGGGCCTGGACGACACATCCGTATGCAGCTGCCTTAGTCACTGCTCGAGCTATGTCGAAGTGAAGAGCTTCTCCATCCTGAGGAGCCACATCCGAGTTCCACCAGTCAAGGTCAGCACACATCTTCAACAGTGAAAGAGCGATAGACGTGAATATTCCCCCCAGTGTTGGCCGCGAGGTAGCACAGTGTCGGCAGGCGAGCATGGTCCTCCTCCACCGGAGAAAATGCCACAGCCGTAAACGTGTCGACACTCACCTGACGCCAGTTCTCTACTTCAAATAGCATTCAAGAAAACTTACAGCGTTCGCCACGCATTCCGCCAGGAGGTCTGACCACAGCTTAGGGTTCTTCGGCATCAACTCAGCCTTCCTCCATCCGGGACTTCGATCGGTCGTCACTGCTGGACCTGGATTCCAAGAAGACCATTGGGGCTACTCTCTAGACCGTACTTCGTGACCGCTGCGCACAACTGATGCCAACGTCAGGATATGTACCTATTGCTGTATGATATGCTGTGGCCCATGGGGGCTTGGGGGCCGACCATAGAACATCAACACAGTTCCACCACCGTGCATGCCCAATCCTTGCGTGGCCACTTGAAGCGCTGCAAAACCACACGACAGGGAAGGCCCTGAAAAAAGTCTTCGAGGGCCTGAGCGCCCGAAGAACCACCGATAACTTACTTCTACTGGACTCGACCTCTCGCACGACTAAGTCTAGCAGCCTCTGAACGGCTTCTTGTCTCGAATGTGGACACGCAAACAAGGCGCTCGACTGACAAAACGGTGTGACGGAAGTCCACAGAGAATGCCACACATGCATAGGGAGGAAAGGTTCGTCCACATCAGCGACTATTATCTCCTCAACCACATCCGTAGAATTTAAACGGTAACAATGAATGACGTCATCGAAGAGTATCTAGAATCGTAAAAGCCTCTCTTAAGGACACTGAGTGCCCCGAGAACTACTAAGCATATTTCGCTCGCTGTTGACATGTACGGAAGCAGTGTCCGCATGCTAGCAATGATCTGATGGAACATGCCCGACGCCACCTGAGCACAGCTAATGCCTATGTAGCCTGCCGTCCCCCCTACACTGTAGTAGCCACTATCAACGACAAAGCAGAATCCTGGTGGGCGCTCTGTCGAGGAACCATCAGGACCTGAAGGCCTGCTAGTCGCAGCCGGTACTATAATGAAGACTACGTAGATAGTCTGATGGCGCCACATAGTCTACACTCCCGAACTGGAGCTCCGGCCTCTCCCGTATACTCGGAACAGGGCACTGGTGTATCTACTAGTATAGTGCCTAGGGTCATACCTGCATATTCTCTCGTGGTGAAATCTCGGCAAAACGTGGTTGTTGAATCAACCATGGTTTGCGAAATTGCGTCGTCAACCTCCACACAGAGTTGTCTGTGAACACCGACCTCAAGTCGTGTTGATACCAGCCGAGATCGATGGACATGACCACACACACCTGTGGGACCTCCATCACATAGTTGCAGAAATTGCAAATGCATTCCTCGCCGCCACCAATCCATTGGAAAGCAGGATTGGCATACGCCCTACCTGACAACCACCAAAACCGAGATCGCCACAGAGACCCAGACTTCAACCGTGTCGCTGACTTACATCGCGGGCATCTCATTGGCCCTGATTCTCCATAGTTAACGAGAGGCACGTCCTTCTCATCGCAAGAGAGCTCAGCAAAGGGCTGAGCTATAATGCCCAGAACAACACCCGAGCTGTTGACTGCTGACTGTAACGCAGGTATCTGAGCTGAGACCATGATGCAGCCTACTGCTCGATTATAGTTGCTATACAGTATAAGTCGTCGACCTTAGGAACCGGCAGGACGCGTTTCCCTTATCGATTGCTGTGTATACGCTACAGGCCGATGGTGGTCGCTAACAACAAGACAGATTTACTCCTCGGCGGTTACCATGATAGCTGACCCCAGTCTTGTCGGTCTCAAACCGGCGGCCCCCTCGACGCCGAATCGGCTCCGACAAGCCAGTTGGTCGCGGTATCGAAGCAGCATCAACTCTGGCTGCATTGCAACTACGAGCATCTCCCATTGGCATGCCTGATGACCAGTGGTAGTCACCGATCGCCGTACAAGGGCTTACTGAACGGCACATGTCGGTGATGGTAACCACGGCCACCGACGCGCTTCAATGGACTGCCCTCTGTCGACCTTGCATAGTTAGATGGTGACGAACCATAAGAAGCCGTCTCGCTGAGGTCTGCGGGTATAAGCAATACTCAGGTTCACAACCAGGCGAGCATAACTCACCACTGATGCTGCCGAGCACGGGAGGTAAGCCGACAGCAGCCACCCTCGAGCCTCGACTGGACATAGGTACCTCACAGTCCTAGTACGAACAACAGTACTCTCGTATACATGCTTAATTACATCCACAGCTACCAATGACTATAGAGAGCATACCGACCAGATACCAT
Organism: Perkinsus marinus ATCC 50983; assembly: GCF_000006405.1. NCBI lineage: Eukaryota > Perkinsozoa > Perkinsida > Perkinsidae > Perkinsus > Perkinsus marinus. The sequence goes on from NW_003217015.1 coordinate 665,488, forward strand.
AAGTCACTTACTGGGAGCTCCACAGTTTCTCCATCATACCGTAACTCTGCCGATTTCGGGAAGGAAACAGGCGCATCCAGAGGCGGGGGCGGCAGACCTTGCCGGCTCTAAGACGCGTCACTCAGTGGCCCACCCACCATCACAGCTTACAGTTGATGGGCAGCCAGCGTATCGAGCCGAGGAGTCGTTACTCACAGTTGGCTCGACATGGCCAAACGGTGGGGCCTGGGCAGGGGCGTACCCGGGCACTCTTGCAAGATGCGTCGGAGAAGGGCATTTCTTCGGGCTAACACCTGCGACCATCAATAACTCTGCAAGCTCTCCCACGTCCTCACCTCGGTAGGAACTACTGCTACGCCTACTGTCCGCGCTTTGAGGTAACGGGCCGATGGCTTCAGTGTGCATCATTGGCTTTACGCGAGCACTACAGCTCTACAGCGTAATCCATATATCCTTTCCCCACTGCTCTACCTTCGACTCAACCCCTCATTGACACCATCACTACTCAGCTCAAGAGGGTCTATAAGAAAACTAAGTAGTAGCAGAAATATGACACTCTGATGTAACTAGGCACATTCCTCCTCGCTGCATAGAGCCTTACGAAACTACAACGCAGAGTAGGAGTGCGAGAATTGGTCATTACGCTATACTCAGCCCCCCAACTGGATGTCCCCTCCACTCGAGAGGCAACAACAATACAGCGTCAACACTGGCAAGTGGGAAGCTCATTGTTGCAGTTATTAGCATAACGGTCGTGATCATGAGGGGCGATCTTCATCCCTCCTTGCGCTGTTAGCTCCTGCTGAGACTTCCCCTCGGCCTGGGCTCGACTACGCTGGTTATAAATTTCTGACCACACGATGAGATTAACTCCGGTGGAAAAGGAGCGACACGATCACCTTGTAGGAGATTCTCGAATATGAATTTGACATTCACAGACGACACTGCAGAGGCCTCAGCGAAGAACAGACCGTTCTGCTTCGCAAACGCCGTGGCTTCCTCCGTCGTAACCTACACCAAGACGATTCCAATATGGAGCCCACACGCATTCAAAAAGGGTAAATTTTAAGACTTTCGTTTCCTACCAAAACTCCGACAAATACCAATTCGGTGCCCTACTCCTTTACTAACTATCATCTATATGCTCGAACATAGACGATGGAAAAACGTAATCCCTTCGATAGCAGCATCCAATGACGTAAATACTCAAACGTGCCCCTTCTTATCACCTGTCTCGTAGAAGAGTCCTTTTCTACTAGATCGATCTTGTTGCCGACTAACAGTATGACGATATCGGGCTCAGCATTCTGCCGAAGTTCCTCCTGAGATCAATACCAAATTCAGCTTCACAGTTCCGCTGGACAAGCCCCTGTTACCATCCATTTAGAGCAGTTGAGGAAAGTGTTGCGTCTGGTAACGTCGTAGACCAATAAGGCACCCACTGCTCTGCGATAGTGTGCTGATGTTATTGCTCGATAACGCTCCTGGCCCGCTGTGTCCCTGACACGCCAGGAAAGGTGCCATGGTGACGGCAAGGAGCAGTGTGGGGATATATGCACATGGTCAAGTTGACTAGGTCAACCACATGTGTTGGTACAAATATGGAAATTGTGCGGAAAATTTGGGAAATTATCGTTAAGTTTGTACACTTCTACCTGAAGTCGCGTGTGAATTTAGTGAGAAAACCAATCATATATATTCTCACACTAGCAGGGAGTACAACGGGCAGTCCTTCAGTAACCCCTACACGAAGGTCGCACAGGAAACGCGTACGAAAATTTGCTATAGATTCACCCGAGTTCAAGACTCCAACCGGTGACTGGCGCGGTGCTACTACCATCACTATTTCTACTCTGCGAGATTCACAAGTCGTCAATCTGATCAGCGACCATGTATTACCAAATCTGAGCTTTAACCGTGCCACCAACGGCAAGAGGTACCGTCCTCGTAGCGAACTCCACCCCTATTGTTGCAGTAGGGGCACGGGGTAAAGTACCCTTGATATATCGGGACAAGAGATGGGTCTTGCCAACGGTAGCATCGCCGACTAGGACGACTGAAGTGGTAACGACGCTTGCTTCTTCCATTTCATGGAACATTGTCAGCGAAGTTATGTGCGAGTAATTCGAGGAGTGGTACGCTGATTTTTGAGCCCACAGGCCGCCTGCCCATAGTACTTTTGTAAAGATGGTCATATTCGTCGTCCATGGTAGCGCGGGAGTTGGTAGTAACAAGAAACGGAAAACGATTCACAACTGCGACAACAGCAAGATCAGGTTCATCGAATAGTAGCTCTCTATGCATTCCGTGAAGTTCACCAGCCAGTGGCGGTGTTCCTCAATGCTGAAGGAATACCTTTACTGGCGTTACCTCCCTTTTCCCTTCAGAAGACACAACGATACCCGCCCAAGTCCCCACCCAGTAATATCGTGGTGCTAGGCTGCTAGTTTAATGCTGCTCGTTATTTGCGTTGAGAAACTGCAAGAATTGGCAAGAATGCAAGATTAGGAAATCTTGGAACTTCCAAACTGCTATCGCTCAGAGCAGTCCTTATGAAGGTAGCATGCCACCTCCATCTCATCATCGCTGGCGTCATGTGCTCTGTAGTAGCCATCGTTCTCGAAGCCCCGGCTACTGTCTTGGTGAGTCCTTTACCATAGAATAGGATTATCACGATGGGTGATCGCGACTCTCTACGTGGTCAGATAGAGATCGATGAGATCCCGACCAGAGACTTCCGTGCCGACTTGGCGAGTGCTATTAGGCAGAATAGGAGCACAAATTATGTCAAGGGTAGAGCCAATGACGATGCCTTGGCTGCACACGGGTGCTTATTCAGAAATCCTCCAAGAATGGTCGTTGACAAGTTCAACTCTATCAGCAATAGGGGACGGGCTGGGCTTACCCCGTGATATTTCCAACACGGGTGGCACCCTCGACCTCAACAGTGAAGATGCTTCCACTGGTCTGACTGCCATTCAAGAGGCTGCGGCAATGGGGCAGAGGGATACGGTGAGCTGGAATGGTTCCCGACTTTGATCGGGAGCTCTGCCTCGGGTGTGCTGATGAAGGAGAATTTTCTTCTTGTCACTTTTACTGCGGCCTTCTGCTACGGCATCTAGCAGTCCCTTTTACTTCGCCTCGCCTGTGGTCAGGTTCGATTGCTTCTGCAGTATCCTGGCGTTGATATCGATGCTCGGACGGCGAGCGGGGAGACAGCTGCGTACATGGTCATACCACACCGCTGTGACATCCTACCACTACTTGTTGATGCTGGTGCTAGTCCAGTCGAAGGTTGGAGGTAGGTGACTTCGTCTAACCTGTGAAGATCATAGGGATGCTTGCTACGCTCAGGTGGCGGAAGTCCCCTTTAGAGAAAGCAGTGGAGCATGGCGCCTTAGACTGTCTACAGCTGCTCTCACGAAGGAGTACACAGTTCATCAACGATGCTGACGAGTTAACCGAGATGATCTGGGAGCCCGAGATTGGGTCAACTCTGTCTCACGACGGGTAGTAAATCGACTGATATCAACTACTCTGTGTGGTGCTGCAATGTCATTATCAGCTACGTGGAATTCAAAGTTAATGTGATGCGGAAAGCTAGCGGGCCGAGTACTATAGAAAGCAAGAAGCGTGAGTTGTGCTCGACCACCCAGGGAGTGTTTCGACCAACTCCATCAGGTTTGGCTGTACTACGTTACTTACACTTTGTTAATTTCGACTCATTTGCCGTGGACTTCACCTGGGGGGTCCTCATCACGGTAATGTGTCTATCTTGCTTCGGTCTCTGCTGCTTCCTCCTCTATCACTTGGTCGTATGGGGACCACTCGATAGGAGGAGGCCTTTCGACGTGTGGTGTCTTTTGGGCCTGGGAGATCCTCTCGAGTAAGCGTTCAATCATTCACGAGGACGTCTACTTGTGTTCGCCCTTTAGTGTTAGTCTCAACAGCTCTAGAGCTGCACTTCTGCCTGACAGCGCACCGTCAACAGCCCGGCACAAACCCAGGATAGGGTTGGAGGAGGCACAGTCTGGCGAGATGAGCTTGAGTTCCCTTTGCACTGTGGCTACCATGAAGAACATCACTTGGCTGAACATCTTTGTGAGTTGGCAGGGGTCAGAAGAGTCTAGTGAGTCACTACGTCTGAGATCATCATCGAGTAGTTGGACTAAGAGCACGCGGTGCATGCAGGTGAAAATTCCGAGTGTTTATGTTCCTCCAGGAGACATGGACGACTTCTTTTCTCCTCACGAGAGTAAGTCTGGCGTGCGCGAGGATCTCCACAATGGGGATCACTCGCTGACTATGCCATGATTTTCATATGGGTTCGTGCGAAGAGCCATTCGGTGGTTGATAAACTCTCTTCAGCTTTACAAGACCGCCTTGATAACATCGAGGATCGTCGGATGTTGGTCCGAGTGATCCACTATATGGAGGTGGTACTACGGTGTAGTGCACTGATAGGATCAGTTGTATGGGTGAGGCAGTGTCCCTGGACAGTGGTGATGGAGCCCTATGGTGCTCAGATGGGCTGTATTACTGATCGACCGGCCCTTGCGGCATTTTTGGTCGCAGCGGCCGGTATACGGATCTTGGTCACCTTCTGTCTGGCGAGCCAGTGAGTCTAGGTGTGCCCGTATGAGTTGAGATAGCCTGTTGTCGCAGGTCTAGTGAGGCACACCTCCTCGCAGCATTCGGTCGAGGCAGGGAGAAGTCGATTGAGAGTGATATACGGCTCGTGATAGAGTCTTTGGAGGACGTGGAGGAAGCAACCCTATTATCATCAGCATTAGCAGCTAGGGAGAAGGTGCGGTATCAGCACACTTAGGGTATTCCTATCACGGCTTACTACTCAGGCTCGGACCTGGCTCATGGCGTTCTACTCCCGAGGGTACTGCTATCCGAGGCATTTGTCGCTCCTGCTACCTCTGGTTGTGGTCCTTATAGCCTCAGTGATTGCAGTGAGTGGCCGATGCTCTGTTGTGGTCACGGTGGAGCTGTTATCAGGTAGCATTCTCTGTTCACGGCCAGGGGCTCAGTCTTGGTATATTTCCTGCAGTGTGAGTGGATATGTCCAGTGATTTGTATCGACTCGCCCATGTATAGGTATAGAACCAGTGAATCCCCAGTGGTTATCTTTGGTCGGGCTGGCACTCTAGTGCGCTACTCGGCGGTCTGGATGGAAACTCTATTCATTATCGTTGCCGCTGAAATCCTGTAAGGGCCAGTGATCCTTGCTGTACAATGTGATATGATGCTATCGAACTCCATTGCCTTCATCGTCGAACACAATTAATAATGCTGACAATATCATTACTAATAGTAGTCTATTCGATTCAACCCATACGGCTTATAGAAACTGAACAGCTTCGTTGCTAGAGTGATCCGATGCATTGGTAGGTTCAACATCTGCAGCAGTTTTGTTGTGGGCATAGCGGCGGTACAGGCCCGCCTGGACGGCCAGAGGTCAGTTGGTGTGCTTTTGGGGAGGGTGGGAATAGCAGTCAGGTATTTCCGCGATACTTTCTCCTTCACGAGGAGTCAGCCTGTAGAGGTGGATGGACACTGCAAAGGTACTCGTGTCATTGTTACAGGACCTATCTGTATGCTTTGCAGTTTGTGTTGCTTTCGTCGACCAAGTCTCGGCCGATCAGTGGAGACTGCTGCGGTGTCCACTGGGCTATATCTACTTGATGTGGCTGGTGGGCAACCCGCGTCCCTTTCAATGGTACCCTCGTGTGTTCAGGTGACCCTTAGCGCCGCGACCGCATTCAACTCGGCACTGGCTTGTGAAGAGCTTCCTCTGATCTTGCACTACTATACTAATAGCGTCGCTATGTGCCTATGGTGGGCGTTGCCAGTGACAATAGGTGCGCCAGCGTGGCTGATTCGTGTGTGAGGCTGGTGATAGGTGCACTGTGGCTTTTGGGTACTGCAGCGCAGTCGAACGCCCTCTCGTCGCGGCAGGGTGACCAAGGGCAGCTCTGTCTCCCCGTGATGGGCATCGTGACGTGGCCGATGACGATATTGTCGTTTTTGATAGCGACTTCAAGCTATGGGCTTCAGATTTATATACTCTATTTTACTACCATCGGAAAAGAGATGGTTTTACTCTAGTTGTGATTCACACTTCCGTCGTCGCTAATGCGCGACGATCCGGCAATCCGGACAAGGTTGTTCACCATGATACTTACATGGCCGTTGTTGTTGAGAGGAGTTGTGTTAGAACAGTATGTGATGGTACTGCTCGCAGCGATCGGGTCATTTGATGTAATCAGACTGCAGCAGCCTCATTGTGATGGAGTGACCAGTGATTGATGTCTCCACTCAATAGCGAATGATTTAGGGTGTAGGTCATTCGAGATGGGGCACTAACGTGTTGATTTGTTCGCGGACTGTTGGCTCTAATTGCCTACAAGTTCTACACGATCCATCAGGGTCAGTTGGTTGTTGATCGTTTGTCGTTTGAGTATAGGATTCTGACTCCTATCTCGCGGAAATACATTCGTCGAGAACTAAGAATGTGCGTCAGTCGTGACCTTCATCATGTCACCATCATTTATATCTTAAAGGTCCTCCCGCTGTCGGTGGCTCTCACAGTGAGCGTGGGCGCAGTACCTTGAGACCAGGGTGACATCGATAAAGGACATTCCTTGGTGGGACTTCTCCAGAATGCTCGCCTGGTTGCGTCTGCCGCTTCTGAGTTTCTTATGAGGCGAATGAACTCACTGGATGACATGACTGTAAGCTGACCTGAGGTAGCTTTTCCACGCCACTTGTTGGCGGCTTCGGTCCACTCGAGGATCAGGAACAAAGTCTACTCTAACCGAGGTTTGGTGGAAGATGCTAATTTTCAAGAGAACAATTGCATGTGAGTATCACGTGGATATCCTCGAGCATGTCTCAAATCACGATTACCTCATCTCCGAAGTCGTTTTTTGTTTGTGTTCACGATGGACTCTTGAACGCACCAAGGGGTCGAATAAGCAAAGCTTGGTATTTCAGCTCGGAGTGCTCCAGTTGTCCAGGAGTTACAGATTCGCACTAAATTGAACTTAGAAAATTTTGCATGAAAAGGGTATGTCTCGTATTCAATGATAAATCGCGATGAACTTACTTTGCTGCCTCCTTCCGAAAAATCAAGCGCAGATACTATTTATTCAAGGCTAATGAGGGAGCGATGAGATGGACGATTGTTAGAAGGACTCCATCATGTTCCCTACACTCAGTTTACTGTATAATATGGCCCCCATGTCAACGACTAGGAACTCAAAACAGCCGTGAATTCGAGAGTCGTTCCTCCATTCATTAGTTCACGGTCTTTTCGAAAACTTGGAGTCGCGAAAATAACAGTCGATGGAATTCGACATAATTTTACTTGTAGAGGACGGGGATCAGCGCCTCACTATGCTCATAGTACTCGCATCCCTGAGAGATGCACTTACAATGCAGTTAACGTATACTCTGGGAATCCCCACTTGATCGGGAGTGACAGGGAAGATGCGAATGGGCTTGATACCGGCATCGTTGAATCCACATGCACGAACATGTGGTAGCTGTGTCTTTTCCCAGAGCTCTTGCCAAGATTCGTACTCACCTACGATGAAACTCTGTACAACAGCACCATTTGGTGATATATGTATACCTTTCAATACACCAATAGACGTCAGATTGCAGTAGGTGAGAACTCCTCCGGGTTTGAGCACTCTGTAGGCCTAAAACGGTTGAAGGTCGCATGGGAGTTATTGGGATCGTCAACCTCCTTAATGAACTTGAATTGATGTGTATGTTGCTCATCTTTATCATGGGGATAAGTGTCGTAGAGGACGCCGTCGATACTGTTGTCAGGTAGCGTCGCAACAACCTCACGGGCGAGGCCCAGCATAGGTGTTACTTTATGTGGGGCCTTCGATGCGAATGCCTGAGTGACAAGAGATAGACCACTACCCGCATCACGACGATTATATACCTCTAACCGCTTGAAAACATCCTTATTGGCTTCTATGATGATATGCTCATCGATGTCATGCTTCTGTACAGCACTTGCCGACAGTCCGAGCCCGAAACCAAGCTCGAGGACTCTGCCACCGTTAGAAGTAGCTATCTCCGCGAGGGCGTCCATGTACGGCGCCTAGGGAATCGACCACAAACCATTGACATACTCAGAAGGATAATGAAGATGCTCGCCGTAGACTTGGGGGAAGGTTCTCTCAGACTCACCTCCCACTTTTGCATAACGGGATGACCATCGATGTCAAGTCTGTCACCATCGAACTCCTCATGTATGTCGCCCCACTGTTGAGCGTCACTCGTCTCGTTCAAACCATCGTAGCCTGTATGTGGCAAGGGCGGCGACATGTTGAATGAACGAAGGCCTCGCTGGAGAGGAAAACAGTGGAAAGTGTGAAGGGAATATGACCACTTAGGAGGGTGAACTGTAGACCATCACTGATCGTACTCACAACAATGAGGTGTCTACGAACCCCTGCCAGCAGTCACAATACGAGCGATTGAGTGCCCCTTACTAGATGGGAATACTACTAGTCATAAGAACTAGCAACCAGTGTAAGACAGTAGGAACATGTGTGAGCGCTACCATCAGGAGCATCGATCACGTAGGAAGCTGTGCGAGTAAGATAGTCCGGTTGCCATCACGATGGAGCAAGTCACTCAACGTGAGGCGAATCACGCCAGTGGTTACCAAAGATGCTTACGCACTTGGTAGAATATTTGTGTATGCGTGCGAAGATGTTGTGTAGTTCGAAGCGTTAATGAGTGAATCCTTCTGGGATGTCCACTCGATGAGTTCTTCACTGTCGATCCGATATGGCAGCCCACAATCACGGGATGATTAACACGGTGCTGAGGTTATACCCGAGTTTCGAATTCAGTTGATTGACGGAAAATCGAAACTCAAATAAGCTGCTCGTGACTTGAAGTATCTGGCTTCGACAATCGAACTTCATTCCACGGGTTGCATAAAAAGCCCATTCGGTCAACGCACCGGCCCTCATAAACGTTCGCTCCCATGAGCTACATGGATCCATTTTCGAGCCATAACTCCTAGCGACGCAGGGTCAGCGATGTATCGGCCGCAAGGAAGCTTCTCAGAATTTTCCTTGATTGGTGGTCTCGTAAACCTCCCATCAGCCAAGCACACACATTGCTGTTATATCGAATGCCTTCGTCACCGTCAGAGGCCAAAGGACGGCCATATATTCGACGAAGTCGGGGGGACGGATCTAGTCCGGACAGCGTGACACTCGCGCCACCTGCTTCGGTATGTCACGGTGAGGTCGTCACACATCTGGCTGAGGCACTGTACGTCCAGTGGTGTCTCAATCATGTCCTTCGTAGATGCCTGCAGCTCGCCCTGTCGTTTCACGTGACCAGTTGCTCGTCGACCTCGGATTCTCTGGAGAACCCGCAACCGCCAGCCTTATCAGTAATGATCCTGAACTCTCGCTTGCTCGAGGGGATGAACCATCGGCTATTCTAACCCGGTAAGCTGTGTTAAAGTTGACGAGCTACTGAAAGCCTAACAGATACCGCGCTCTAGAGAGGAAACTACGCAAAAAGGAAGAGGATCTGGAGAGATTGAAAGTTGACAATACTTGCCTCCGCAAGGAGCTGGTGAGCATGCGGCAAGGCTCAACTTCTTCGACACCACAGAATGCGGACAATCGTGCGCTGGTGAAGACACAGATGAAACTCCTCAAGTAAAGACAGTCTCATCATCGACGAATAACGGAGTCCACCAGTTGATACTAGAAGTGGCGCTTCTGCGTCAGGCGAGAGATTACGTCGCAAAGACAAACACTCGCTGAATACAAACGGAAGGAAGAGTGGATGAAAAAGTGCCTGACCTGGTCGGATCGCTCTCATGACACAAACCTATCTCCCCTCGCTTCCGGATCATGTAGGTATACTAGAGCCTCTAGTACGCACCTTCCGAAAGAGCTTGCACGAGTACCACCACCCAAAGAAGACGAGATGTCTTTACGCGCAGCTGAGGTGACTGGGATGGACTCAAGAGTTCACAATTCTGAACGGTTCGGTATACGTATAACGAAGAGCTCTTAACGATTCCATCGGATGTGATGAGCGCGACTTGGACGTTCCTTTTCGAGGTGGATGAGGAGGTCTTAGAGATCGAACGAATCTGCCGCGAAAGGATAGCACGAAGGACGCAGTCGCAATCTTCCGAGCAGCACGCGTCATCTGTGGGAGATGAACAGAAGACTAAGATGGATGTTAAAGAGGACCAAGTGGTTTCCGATGATGTCCGTTGGGAACTCTGGCCTTGCTCAGCAACTCATCCTTGCAAGATGTGATCGCGTACCGAACATAATGCTAGCCGTTTATTGAATGATAGCTCTTGACCATAGGCGAGCAACAAAGCAGATGATCTACTCCTGACACAATTGCCCGATGCTGCTATCATTGCTCATGACATGACATTGAATAGTCGGTCATCGCAGTTCAGTCATCAAAATATAAGTCGTCCTACGAAAAGCCAAACCTCTCAGAGGCGAACGCAGCACTCGGAGACTGGAAGAGGTAGCCAAGCTGAAGATGAGGGAACGCGAGAACATCTCCGGAAGCTGACGGAGAAGTACAAAGTGGGTAGGGATTGACGAACGGTGGCCATTTAATCTTCTCCAAGGACAAGAGAGTCGTCGTATGGTATACCTTCGTTCTTGCAGACTCTTCGAAAGCTGTACGACAAAGCTCGGGGCAACTTGGAAAGGTCGTCGGCTGACTCCAGCCGTGTAGGGTCGGGTGGAAAACAAACACTCGTGACTGACTTCACAGCGAAAACGAAATCGGACCTCCAGGTGGGACTAGGGCTCACACAGCCTGGCAAGCACATCCTGCTCCGAATAGGATCACTGCGAAGTATGTTCCGCTCAGGAATTGCGGGAACTTGTCGTGAACGAGTTGCGCAAATGCTACGGACTGTTAGAAGAGCGATCCAGGAGAATGGAAACGGCGGCCGACGACCGAGTGAGTACATACGTTGACTCAGGGTCTACTGATCGACATAACCTACGTCGTGCTGTATTTATTCTTGGAAGCTCGCTCCGTTGCTAAGGGCTTGACTTGGAGTTTTCGGGCGACGTTCGATTCCTCGTAAAGTAGGTAAAACGACTTCTGCTGAAGCTTGCGGAAGAGACAAAGAAGAGGCGGGAGCTGCATAACATAGTCCAAGAGCTACGAGGGAATATTAGAGTCTTTGTTCGTGTAGGACAAAAATCCTGGATGAGAAATTGCTCTCAGGAGCTCCCAGGTTCGTCCTCTGCTCGAGAAAGAGCGAGCGGAGGGCTACTGTGTTGAGTTTCCTGATGTCAACACCATACAAATCTTCAGTCGAGAACTTCAAACAGCAAAGAAATGGGAATTCGATAGAGTGTTCAACGACAAGGCGGGCCAGGTGGAACACTGGAGCTCGTTTACACATTAGAGAGCATCTGCCGCCCCCGCCTGATCGATACATTAGTAGTTGTGAAGTCCAGTGTCAGGCGGACGTATTCTCCGAGCTACAACCCCTCATCATCTCTGCTCTTGACGGGTATAACGTGTGCATATTTGCTTACGGCCAAACGGGTAGCGGGAAGACTCATACGATGCAAGTAGGCGTATCGTGCCCCTAGTAGATATTCACTGCTCTTTGCATTCAATGCTGTTGTTTTTATGTGTACTAATAGTAGACTCGCCTTTACCCTTCAGGGGACTTCGAATGAAGCCGGAGTGTACCACCGAACTCTGAAGGAGCTGTTTGAGGTGATTTGCCACTTGCGATCAATAGTGGAAACGGAGCATCTCCCAGGGCATTGAGGCTCGCCGTGGAGGATGGTCGTATCGGTTGACAGCCTCGGTCGTAGAGATCTACAATGAAGAGATCCGTGATCTACTAGTAGACCGGAGCTCAGGGAATATCGCCAAACCCAGGGTGGGTCCTTCAGCTCTCGATTGTGGACCGTGATTCGTAGTGGTGACCAAACGCTACAACCAGCCATGAATGTTATTTGAAATAACTTATTTCCATTCCTGTTTTCAATGTTGATGACTGACAAATATTTGCTTATGAGCTTGGCCCGATTCGAACGGACAACCGTCTGATCTGGAGTCAGATGCTCTACCGTTGAGCCACAAGCCCAATTGAACTCGTTATGCATCAAACATTGCGACCCCCATGCTGTTGAGCTTGGCAGGTTCAGCTGACTTCCACTGACGGGGTTCCCACAAGTCACGTTCCCGGGCTCACATGGCTGCCAGTTCTCTCTCCAAACGATGTACACTCGATGCTTGAGAAAGGTGTATCTCCCTGTTGGGCTCCATTAGGGAATACCCGTGTGTCAGGTTGGGAGGCCAGAGCTGTCGGATCAACCAATATCAACGAGCAGTCGTCCAGGTCACATCTGATAGTGTCATTGAAAGCTGAGATTGTAACACCTGGAGGAGATCGGTTGACGTCTAAAATAAACCTTGTTGATCTTGCTGGGAGCGAACGTTTGCGGAAGAGTGGTAAGTTCGGTCAGTTCGGGCTCGAGAGCTCAATAGCTCTTAGGGCTGGGGACCTTGTTCACAGCAATGAGCTTCCAATTATTAGTTATGTATTTCTCTGGCGAGTTTCAGCCTGTAGGTGCGGTCGGTCAGCGGCAGAAGGAAGCCGTCGCCATCAACAAGTCACTTAGCGCCCTTGGGGACGTGATCTGTGCACGGGTGACGAAGAGCCAACATGTACCCTACAGGTCGCGTGAGTTGTATCATCCCCCACAGAGTATCGATTGTTGTTAGGAATTCCGTGCTGACATCCATTCTAAGTGAGAGCCTTGGGGGTGACTCGAAGACGGTGATGCTCCTACAGATCAACCCAGCCGTGGTATGCAGAGCAGTGGTCTGTCGTTGGCTGGAAGCCTCTCTAATCAGAACTCCTATGATGAGTCCAGTAATTCCCTGAGCTTCGGTTCCCGAGTTAGTGCAGTCGAGATGAAAGTTATAGATCCACGGAAGAAGATGACGAGCTCATGATTCATTTTCTTGCCTGATGCAACTTGCAGCTTCCGAACAGTAGCTGTGTTTATACACATTCTTTCTCACAACTCCATTGGATTTCTCATAAAAGGATTATTCAAGACTTTTCATCCGTATGTACGACGCTAGCTGTCGAAATTCACTTGTGAGTGAGGCCATCGTTGATGTTGAATTGACCGATCCGGTTAGTTCATAGCCGTTTCACAAGGTTCTGAACATGCGTGCACATGGGTTGTGCAGTCCGCCTCCCACCCTCTTCGTAGCTCAGACTAGTGAGTGTGGTTGGTGTTAGAAACTCTAATTCAGATTCGGCGGATCCCAATAGCAGAAGTCATACGCTCAAGGTGTGATTGAGCTGATGAGTATCGTTGGAAGTGTGCAGTCTCTAGAAGTTATCTCACTTTGTTTACTAGCGTTATATTCGTGAACCACCTCCCTCCTCCCTGTCGTGTGACCATCGGAATGCTCGAGTGGTTTGCTCATTCCTTACGAGCTACTTCAGCTCATTAGTATTTTAGCTCTTCGATTAATGGCGACATTTGACAATACGACAGTGTGCGACAGTAACTTGTTCAGCCAGGAGGATTGGCTGGAAGTTGTGTAAGTCACAACCCTGCATTCACTGAGGCCCTTTAATACGTGCATTCGGCATTGTTCAGGTACATCGGCTCCGCTGTTCTCTTCATCATGGCCCTTCGGGGTCTCTCTAAGACGGAGACAGCCAAGTAAGGATTCGTCCGATATGATAGCACTGTAGAGTTGTGTGTCAGGTGGGGTAACATCTATGGTATGCTCGGTATGGCCGCTGCAGTGGCTGGTGCATGGGCCAGTCAGTTCGTATGTGATGAAGGCACTTGGCTCATTGCCATATCTCTATTCCCTGGCCTCGTCATAGGAGCACTGCTGGCTGGTCAGCTCCCTACTTCTTTTGTGTGGTATATCCACTTCAGGTCACGTGACGATGATTCAGATGCCGCAGATGGTCGGCCTACTGAATGCATTCGGTGGCTTGGCATCTGCCCTCGAGGCTCTTGGCCTCTTCCTCGACCCCAATGCTGAGTTCGGCCCTAATGGGTTCGCTCAGAGTAAGCGTGGCTTGTCATTGGTCACAGCAGTACTGTTTTCTCAACTTAGTTGACGAGTCGGAGAGGACCGCAGAAGTTGTCATCCAGACCATTGCCATGTTCCTGTCGATGATCATCGGGATGCTCACTTTCTTCGGCTCCATTATAGCGTGAGCAACTCATTCACTGCCCTGTCTTTATCGCGTGTCTCTTCAGGTGCCTGAAACTCAACGGTAATCTGGCGTCGAAGGCTCGAGTGCCGCCCTTCCGAACCGTCATCACCCTTCTCATCATGGCACTGATCGTCACCTTTTGTGTGCTTGCCAATCACGAAGGGTAAGCTCCTCAACCGTATCAGTCCATAGTTGAGCATTATACTGCTAGGTACGGGACTGGCCTCGGCCTTATGTACATGCTCTTCGTTGCCGTCCTCTCCTCCATCTGGGGTGTCCTCTTTGTGATAGCCATTGGTGGCGCCGACATGCCTGTTGTCATCTGCATCCTCAACACTGGCTCGGGTTTTGCTGGTGTTTGTGCTGGTAAATCTCCACTGCATCGTTGTTGTTGAAGTCAGGTGATATTTTTCAGGGTTTATGTTGTCGAACAAGTTGCTGGTTATAACCGGTGCGTTCGTGGGCTGCAGTGGCGCCATCCTCTCCGTCATCATGTGCGAGGCGATGAACCGTTCCCTATGGTCCACACTGGTTGGTGGCTTCGGTGAGGGTACCTCCTCTGGCGGTGCCAAGGTCGAGGGTGAGATGAAGGAGATAGCGCTGGAGGAACTGGCTGACACGTTGAACCGCAGCAAGGAAGTTGTCATCGTAGGCTCCACTCATGGATGGTCGTAAAGCATGGTCAACACCAGGTCCCCGGCTACGGCATGGCTGCGGCTAAAGCACAGCATGCTGTAGCTCAAGTCACTGAGATTCTACGTGGTCGAGGTGTCCGAGTCCGTTTCGGTATTCACCCTGTTGCTGGCAGACTACCGGGCCATATGAATGTACCTCTATATCGATCGGTATACCATCTTCGACGCTTGATCTCAGGTGCTGCTGGCTGAGGCACGCGTCCCCTACGACATTGTACTGGCAATGGATGAGATCAACGATGATTTCGAGAAGACTGATGTTACTATCGTCGTTGGTGCTAATGATATCGTCAACCCCGCTGCTGTCGAAGACCCTACGTGCCCGATAGCAGGTGAGCCCACAGTTCTATGTAAGGAGTGCATGCCGAGCTATGTTAGGGATGCCTGTTCTTGAAGTATGGAAGAGTAAGATGACTGTGGTGATGAAGCGTGGTCGTGGTGCCGGTTATTCTGGTGTTGACAACCCCTTGTTCGTCCGTGAGAACAATAGGATGTTCTTTGGCAGTGCCAAGCCCAAGATGGAGGAGCTCGCCGGAAGGTACCGTCATAGTATGATTGCTCATTTGACGCGATTGCCGTAGATTGCTGGAGTTGACAGCCGATGGCAAGAAGGTTCGGCTAGGGCAGGTGGAAGCTCATGAGCCAGCGCAGGAGCCCGAGACAAACGATTCTACTATCGATGTTGGGCCACCACCGGTTCGAGAGACCTTCTATGAGTTGGGCGTGCTGAAGGACCGTTACCCTGGGGAGAAGCGAGTTGCACTGGTAGGGTTGACCTACCATCTATTGGGGAGGTATGCTTTCTGTAAGGTACCCAGTATTTGCGCAAAACTGTATGAAAAGGGCTATGCCATTTATATTGAGAAGAACGCTGGTGCCGGGGCCGGCTTTTCCGATGCAGCGTACGAAGCTGTGGGGTGTGTGGTTCTCCCTGACTCGAGTGGTGTATGCGCCAAAGCCAAGGTAGGTGGCAGAGACCATGCTGTTGTAAAGTCTGTTTGTAAACTGTTGCTTTCAGATGGTCTTTGTCATCCGTCCGCCGCCCGTGGACGTTCTGCATCGACTTCGAGGCAAATACTGCGTGTCTTGGGTTGGTCGACTGACTGATGCTGGCAAGAAGTAGGATCGATCTCTCGTCTTCTTCGGGACGCTTGTGGTTTGTTCAGAGAGATTGAGATCGCCAATGGGGAGGGAGTGAACTTGATTGACGTCACAGCCGTTCCCAGAATCACCATCGCTCAGAAGCTCGACTGCCTTTCAAGTCAAGTGGGTTTACTCGACTCCTTGTGAAATTGTTGTTATCTGAAAGTCAGGCTAAGATAGCTGGTCACCGTGCCGTCCTGGAGGCCGCTCATGAATACCAGAAATTCTTCGCGCCTGAGATAACCGCTGCAGGTGAGCCCCCTGGAGGTCAGTGATCTAGTGACGTGTTGGGTCAGGCAAGTACCCTCCTTGTCGAGTGATGGTCCTCGGCGCCGGGGTGGCTGGCCTCGCTGCCATCGGCACTGCTGTTTCCCTTGGGGCTGAGGTCCGGGCATGGGATGTAGGCAGAAGCGTTGCTTGGCAGCTTGTGTGATGCTCGGCTTAGGTTCGTGATGTGTCGGATCAAGTGGAGTCCATGGGTGGCAAGTGGTTCAGTGTCGACTTCAAGGAGGAGGGTGGGGGCAGTGGCGGCTATGCTAAGGAGAGTAGCGATGCTTTCAAGGCTGCTCAGAAGGTACCGTTGGTGCTCTTTGAACAGCCCATGATTGCAGCCTGTAGGCCACATTCCACAAGCATGCGAAGGAGTGCGATATCATCATCACTACAGCTGCTATTCCTGGCAGGCCGAGCCCGCGTCTGATCGAGGGGTATATGGTAAGTTGGAGTTCAAGTCGAATGGTGGACTGTCAAGCTCAGGTTGACTCGATGAGGCCAGGGTCAGTTATAGTAGATCTTGGGGCTGAGGGTGGCGGAAACTGCGAGCTGACGAGGAAGGGAGAGTCCTACCTCTACGAACAGAAGGTCAGTGAGGCTCTTCCTGTGGTAAAGAAGCGATGTGTTAGGTACGTATTATCGGCTACACTGATATGGCAAGTCGGATGGCCGACCAAGCGTCTACTATGTTCGCGGCCAACATGCTCAATTTCCTCACTCATGTACATTCTAAGGGACCGGAAGAAGTACGGTAGCTCTTCACTGCGGGACCGTCTCGGCCAATAGTTTTACTCTCAGGCTCGAGATGCTCGTAGCTTCGAATCTCATCTCGAGGCCAACATCAAGGAGTCGCCAGAGAGCGACATTATAGTTCGGAGTATTGTGTGCTGCAAGGATGGCCAGGTGTCTATTCAGCAACAAACGACTGTCGGTTTAGTCTCCCTCCTTGAAGGTGTTGAAGATGCCTCCGCCTCCCCAGCCTAGCCCAGCTGTGCCGAAGAAGGCTGAAACACTTCAAAGTCCTGGACAGGGCGGTGTTAGCCAAGTATAGATTTTTTGTAGGGAAAGTGATAATTATGTCACTTCTTGTAGGTGAACGCTGTTGGTGGCGGCGTTCTGGCTTCATCGCAGTTCCTGTTACTGATCTCCGCTGGTATCCTTGTTATCATAGCCATATGGGCGCCTAGGACCTTCATAGACCTTCTCATGGTCTTTGTGCTCGCGGGATTCGTAAGCAGTCCATCCCAGCATTGTTCGTCCTTCATTTGGATTTCTCCAATAGGTCGGGTACATGCTAGTATGGAATGTGCAGCCGGCTCTCCACACGCCTCTGATGTCGGTCTCCAACGCCATCTCGGGGCAGGTAGAGTGCCTATAGCGCCATGGAAGGCTCATCCTACCATCCTTCCTTTTCAGGTTGTGCTTGGTGGCATCTTCATGGTATCTTCCGAGGAAGTCGCCACGCAAGTCTTCGCAGTAGCTGCTATTGCTATTGCCGCAATTAACATCGGAGGAGGTTTCATGGTGGGTTTGCCTTCTGCCATCGATATGGTTGACTCCGAGACTGTCTCCATCCTGCTCAGGTAACTCACAGAATGTTGGCCATGTTCAAGCGAGATGCCTCGTGATTATGATTGTATTTCATGACCTCCACCGAGTTTCCGTCAATATATCAATCTGCTACGATTCTCTCTTGAAATTGTTCGCAGCAGTTCTATTGCTCGATTCGAGATTCTCATTTATATTTGAACGGAGGCGCATCGCCTCAGTTCGACATTGATTTCCATTACTGAATGATTCTAGTTTCATCATTCCCCCTGTGCGGAGGAATTACACTTTGTGACTCTAACACAAGTAGCTAATTAAGCAACATTTTTAGGGCTACTGCATATTGCTAACGTGACCGATTTGTCCGCAGCGGTAGCTAAAACGGCTTCAGTAGCATTTTATATGTGTTTCGTTCATTAGACTCTATGGATCCGTAACCTGAGGGGATGTTGTGCGTCAGAGAGGAACGTTCTCCAGCCGACACTTGTGAGAGTCTTCTGAATAGGGATGTAAGACACAGCCGGAAGTTCATCCAATCAAAGTTGTGAACATGTCGAAATGTTGTACAGTTGACTCACGTGACCAATTTCCCAAAATGGAAATGTGAAGCACTCTTTCAAACGTTGGAGAAATTAAAGCGTTCTAGTTTGCCTTAGAGCTAGGGTCGTGGCTCAAACAGCCGATGAACAATCCTTATACGAGTCGATTGACCATGGAGGCCCACCTTTAATGTTCTCACTCTGGACTATTGTCTAGCCGTTTTTAATTCATGTTCAACTTGTCCGTGTTGGGGATTTCTCCCGGAATTGAGGTGAAAGAGAGAGTCTCTCAATATCCTTAGAGATGAATTTCATCGAATGTCTTTTCGAGAGGCTATTCAGGTTGTGAACATCTTCCCGGTACACTGATGTATACGAGGGTACATGATGACTATACTCAACCCTTCTCGTACAAACATAGATATTCACTCCATCATAAACGTTCACAGACCCAATGACGTACTCAAGAAATCTAAAGCGGTGCGAATGCTGTGATGCCATCGTTCGGATCGCGTCGAGGGGAACAGTCACTTGGCTTGGGTCGTGGAGAGTAGACCTCTGCTATGACGGCCAAGGACGGCTACAAAGAGCGCGACATGCAGACTCATGTTTATATGAAGGAGAACCTCTCGCTCACCTCGGGCACCTCATGGCCGTCAGATTCAGAAGGGTTCTCAATTCTCAGCGTCTCCTAAAAACACCCCTTTTTTGACCATCAATATTGCCCAATTAGCATGCCTCTCATGAAAGCCCTACCCAGGGTATCGGAGTGCAAATCTTCGTCAATTTAGAGAACAAATCGCCAGCAACAAAGTCGTTATCGACTACTGTACAGAGGAAGTAATGTTGTCGAATGAAGTTCAGAACCTGAAGGCATCTTCAGATCGTCATTGACTGTCAACAGGGGAACCTGTCTGGACTGATGATCATCCTCAGGGTAGACATCCATCCACTCATTCCACAAAGCGAATGCCTCGTCCTTCCAAGCCTAAAAAAGGATGCTCTCCCTAATATAAAGGGCCAATAAAACGTACCATAAAGCTGGTCACATCAACAACCGTAGGCTGTATGATCTCGCTATTGGGGAACACGCCCCAGGTAACGGCGTTGACCTGTCCTTGAGGAGGGATGTTAGACCTCACTTTGGACCCGTCAGCCGTCACTGCCATGTACGATATCGAGTCATATTTCTCGGCCTCGATTCCCTACGGACACTCAGGAATCATCGCTGCTGCCATGAAGTGCTCCTTACTCTGATGAGCTGCTCGAGCTGACCCTCTGGACAGAAGAACTCGACATAGGCCTTCTGATAGACGAAGCCCCCTGCCGGGCCCCAACCGACATAAGGATCAGTGGAGAGGGCGCCATTCACACTGAGGATCAAGCTGGCATGGGAGATACCTTCGGGGTCCCTACCGAGGTTGACTGTTTATAGTGAGCATGTTGCATTGATTTAATCGAATCAGCTGCTTCTGGATGAAAAGCGTCTCTTCAGTTGGGGGTTCTGTGCACCACGGCAACCGCTTCACTTCGCCCTTGATGAAGTCCGTGAAAACCTAATTCAACGTAGCTAGTGCGGGCAGGGAGAATCTCCCGAGGCCTTACTCGCCTCACATGGTCTCCATTGGGGACACGATCCCCCCACATACGCCGTCGATCGGCAGCCACCTGTCGATGAGGCCTCAGCATCACCAGCATCTGCATCGGACTGTACCTTGTCTTGAGTCTCCTTAGAATAGGAACGGAAGTTCAATTCAAAGTCACCATAAGCAGCGGAGGCCTGGTTGCCAAGACGGCCTGAAGGGAGGAGGATGAGGGGAAGGAGACGGTGGGGCGAAAGGCACCGTTGGGGAATTCATCCCAGCTGCTGGTCCGCTGGATGAAACTCTTCTGTCGATTTCTCCAGAAGATTGGCCTCACGTTTTCCTCCTGTCGAGACGAGGCCTTGGAAGGCCGCCACGGAAGAACCTATGAGCAGGGCAGTGAAGGTAAGATGCAGAATAGGCCTACCCTGGTGGCCACGTGGTTGTCGACCATCATGAGGCGTTCAATAATACGGCAGACGGAGGACTCCAGGTTGAGCGTGTAGAAATGCAGTCCCCCACTGGAATGAGTATGGTCAACTCCATAGGACATGATTTGCGAGCCTGAGAGAACTGATGGGTGTGACACGTCCTCGTGTGAGGTGGTTACACATGGCCACGCATATCTCCACTCCAAGATCCTTCACCCTCTGATCATCGCCCTTGACTTGCTCTAACTGGTCCGCTATCGCCCTCGGCACCTGGTCGTAACCATCAAGGGTGCATCACGAGCGACTGCATACAATACTCACTTTAGTTTTACAGAATTCGGTCATCTTTTTGAAGCCCGAGTAGCTCTGTATCGGCATTATCCCAGGGAAAATGGGTACTCGTATGCCCAACTTCCGGACGGCCGCTACGAATTTGAAAAACCTTGGAGGAAATAGTTGACGAATTTCCTATGAAGTGATGGCGTACACTTCCGTGTCATAAAAAAGTTGAGTTATGATGAGGTCCGCCCCGGCGTCCACCTTCTCCTTGAGATGCACCAGATCCTCTTCAATCGATTCGGCTTCTAGATGCCCTTCAGGGTATCTGTTCCGCATCCACGAGAGCGATGGGATGTCGTAGACCCCCTGCTACCCAGCAACAGCTATGCAGAAGTAGTCGCCGTATTTGCCTCGTATGTGGCGTACTAGATCGACGGCGTGGGAGAATCCTCCTGAGAGAGTTCGATGATGGTCTTTAGGGTCCCCTGACGGCTGACCTTGGCACGCCCTCCATTCACTTGATTGCGTCGGAGCGTCACCTCTCAATGCTAGGATATTCCGTATCCCAACCTGACAGGTCGTCGACGAGGCTCATCCGGGAGGAGCGACAGACTTGCCTCTTTGCACTTGTCCAGGACCTCATCAATTTCCTCCACTGACTGGTGGGTGCATGTGAGGTGCATCATCACGTCCAGACCGTGATAGGTGAGGGCGTTGCGACAGATCTCGAAGGTTTTGTTGGAGGAAGAGGAAGCACCTCCAGCCCCCCTGAGGACACCACTGCTTAGGTGGATCTAGGCCACTATACACACCATGTAACGTCTATCCACATGGGCCCCAGCTCGGCCATTCTGTCGAGCCGCTCGTAGAGGTTCTGAACCCCCATGTCGGTCTTGGGAGGAAAGTATCTGGCAGTTAGGCGCTTGTTCGTGAGACAGGCAGTGAGGGGCGGTACTCAAAGGAAAAGAAGGGGACCCTGCCGTTTTCATTGTTCTCCCGATCATGTTCCCATCGACTCTGTATCTTATCGATGAGTCGAGCCATTGCAATACAACTGCTTATCGAACTGTCAGTCATCGTCCCATTACTCTCCCCACGAGTACTCCTTCCCACCGCAGCGCCCGTCGAAGATTTTCCACCGATGACCTCGGGGTGGCCTTCCACCCAAACTATGCGTATTGTTTGTACACCAGAAGTATTTAGATACTTCCTAACACAAGGCATATAGTTCTTGACGGCCGGCTCGGCTGCCGCCGAATTGAGCACCTTTGAGTGATCTTGCACTCTCGCCACTCCTCAATACTTTTCGATCGAGTTGCTGCTACGTATTGGAAATGTTGAAACTTATATGGTTGTCTCCGACACTTCGCCCGGGGGGTAGGTACTCAGTGGGAGTTACTCTGCTAATTGAGGTCTTTTGCGCTCAGAGCTGCTCTTTATGACAGAAGAAATGGTAACTTGTGAGAGGTAGCTAGAGCAGGCTCCTATGCGAGCCCCAGTGAGAGGCAACATGTGATGGGAAGACCACTGAGTCCTCCTTTTCCGCTCCATTCTTGCCGTTATGTCCCATCTCAGAGAGGACAGTGCGTTGAATCTAGCAGCCTTTACTCGCTGCCTCATACTTCTGTATTGGTCCCCTCAGTGACCCCACTGTTTGTTCCTACCAGAACTACCAGGCCTGAGTTTCTGTCATCCCCAGTTGCTAGATTGAATTACTGCATTGCCTTTCCTGTGGTCAGAATCAGTCTACTTGTGAATGGTATGTTACCTCCTCTCACGCCCGGTATTCTAGTTCGAAGGAATCGTCCGTGGGGCACCGGAAGGTCTGAGCCGATGAGTTGGCGTGGTGACACGCAGGTGAGCTCATATCAATGATATTCCTTCCACAAGCACCGCCTTAGGTCGGCTGCGCTGTCAACGGCCCTGTCTGGGCTCCTGAGGTTAGAGTGTTTGGAAGAAGCTCTAATAATAGTAGGGCTTGCATTCCCTCTATTCGAGCCTATCTGTGTCCCTCAGTCGGGCTGCATATTCCCTGCAACAGCTTTGAGGCGACGAGCTGCCAGGACGCATTAGCCCACTGTCGACCCGCAGGAGCGGAGGGTAACAGCATCGGAATCGTTGACTCTGTTGAGGCATCCTTCCTCCTAGGGGACCGAGTGAGCGCCTTCTACCGGAGCACAGGTGCGAGGCGACATAGGATGGAGCCGGCATTTCGGGATACCAAGGCCTTCGGAAGGTGCTCAGCATCATGTTGCGCAGCCACGGTTGAGCAGATCCCCTCCTCGTCTTGGTCAGGCCCCTCCCTCCCCACCCGTGGGTTCATCCCTCACACGATCAACGAATGCTCGCCTCGACCCCCCGGTGAGGACTTGTTGATCGTGGCACTAGATGGACTGGAGGCCTACCCTAGGTCCTCGACAGCATCCCTCAAGTCATCTCGTCGTCGTAGTAGTAGGAGCAGTAGTGGCCGCAGTAGCCGGTCGAAGAGTACTGCTCATACGGTGAAGTCCCAGGCGACCCATAAAAGGTACGCTTGCTAATTCCTAGGTCTGCTTTTCGGCAAACTCTTCTTCCCGTCATAGTGCGGACACGAATTCGTCCGCTCCTCTGAGCTGCAGTTCGAGCGAGGCTTATGCTAGAGCCTCGTGGGCCTTCCGTCAGCTGCCGATGTACAGGACACACAATCGCGAATATGGGCATCCGTTCACCTATGGAGCCCGAGGGAGGAGACTGGTAGCTCCTCCGTCCTCCGCAGACGGCTGATGTCAACTCCTCCTCCTCTATAGATGCATCACGAAGCGCGACGCACTCCAGCTGGGTATTTGGGTATTGGATATCCCGATGATCGATTTAGGGAGTTTTATCCTCATTATTGAAACAGGTTCAACTTGTTTATCATGAGCCTATGCTGTGCTACTCATTGCTGTTGCCGGAACTGTGCGATCCCTATAGGCTTGCGTTGAAGCATATTTTGTGGACCCACCCAGTGCGGGTCGCTTCTGACAGTTATCGTCGCTATGTCACAGGATGGGTCTCCCTATTGGGACTCGCACGAGCAGGAGGAAGTTCCCTTCTACCAGCGGCCGGCGTTCCGGACGATTGCGTCAATATGGGCTGTGCTTTTCTTGGGCATGTTGTTCGTGAATTGGCTTGTACAGAGCATAGTGAAGGGCAGCCAGACAGCCTCAATAGACCGGGAGGTGCTCAGTGCCTTACAGGCGGCTGTGTACGACGTAGTGAAGGACCAGAAGGACTTGGTGTCTAGAGTGGATGACCAGTACCTAGATCTGCTCAGTCGTATCAACGATCTCAGTACAGGAGTCCGCAGGATGGGCCATGCCCTACGAGAGCCCTTGTCTCTTGAAAGGCTTCAGGGTATCGTACAAGTCCCTAGAGAGGAGAACAGGTCTACCATGGTGTTTTGCGTAGTCTCGATCGTCTTGGCCGTATTGATGCATTATATAGTACTACGAAAGGATAGGGGGCAGTATGTGAGGATGATTCGGGAGAGGTGTGGTAGTCCACGTCGTTGCCAACAAGCTATACTACAGTGTGGCGTTATGAACCCGCCGCCAGCGTATAATCCCGAGGTGGTCCCGATCGAGGCTTGGAGGGATGCCCCCACGATGCCTGGTAATGAGAGAATAATCCCAGTCGGATCGCCATTGGCAACGGCTTCCTGTCTTAGTTACACCTCGAGCAAGGAAAGCTGTCGTAGCGCCACGGAAAGCAGATGTGAAGGAACATCGGCTGAGCGCATGTGTGGTGTGCATGGCGTCGACGAGTACACATGCGATCGTAATATTCCTTTTTTGTCACTAGCCCGTTGCAACCCCCCCCCCCCCCCCCAGGTCCCATGTGGGCACCGGTGTTGCTGTGGCCTCTGCCATACAAGACTAAAGCGGTACGTCCATGCCCTCACACCCACATCTCAATGTCATCTTCCAGGTGCCCGCTCTGCAACGTAATGATAAGCTCCGTAGTGAAAATTTATGATTAATACATTGTCATGGCCATGCCTGTACGACGCTTATGCGGTATTACCATATCTAAGCAGTTGTTTGAAACCTTTGATTTCTTTGGTTACACTAGTGTTAATCAGTGCATCCTTCCACTTGTTCGGGTACTGTTAGTGAGAGCTCTCAGTGCTCACTTCCATGGCAGCATCTATCTCTAGTTATGAACGATACATCGCTTGCTATGGTGGTGAGGACTCTGATGAGAAACCCGCTGGGTTAGTGATGGGTAACATTTATAAAATTTAACCAATTCTAGCGTTTCTAACACTAGTAGCGTTATGCTACTCTGCTCACCGTATAACAAATCATGTCGGATGTGTGGCTGTGCGGCGTTCAGAATGAATACCCTGCGCTTTGCCAGGTAATCTAACACTTCCAGAGGGGTATATGGTTCATTATGAGCCTTCTGGTTCAAGTAGGATAATGAGGGAGCCTGATCAAGATTTGGAGGCATGGGCGAAATTTAGAGCGAGAAAGATCGGTGGTAAACTGTTGTTACAACAGTGTTTAGTCATCAGCTCTTGTGTGTCGACGCACAGTCAAATAATCTTTTTTCACAGTCAGTTTGGCCGAGCGGTCTAAGGCGCCAGACTCAAGTTCTGGTGGAGAAATCCTCGTGGGTTCGAATCCCACAGCTGACATGTTTTTCGTTGTAGATCAATCCATCGGAGGACCTGCACTCGAAGGGAACTCAACAATGCATTTACAACCCAACCCACCATACCAAGTAATATTTGTTAAATACCCACCAGCATCTGCCTGATCCATTGGTTGACCTACTCATCAGGACTTCGCCTATTTCGATGCGCAGGGGAGACTGAATCATGCACCTTTGGAACCAGTCCGGGTTGTTAGATCAGTGAGAGTGGCTTGAAATTTCGTAGGCGAACTCGCTCCTCGGTCAGAGACGATCCTCAGCTGCATCGTCAATCCCGAGTGACTCGTCATCTCCTAGGCTACTCGGCCTGAGGTCGGTGAGATTTAGCACAACAATGATTGGTTCAACGCCGGCTAGCAGAATCACAGATGGTGACAGTAATTGAAAACAATCCATTCTCAGCCTGGGGCTGATCCCTATCATTGTTGAGTTCAAATGTTCGGCTAACATGTGCACATAACATCTCTGATGTGATTAGCCCAAACACTCTCAATGTGCAGCAAAACGTGCTCAGAACACGACAATGTTGTGAAGCGTTTGCGTTTACCATACATCTTCCAAGCCAGAGGAATATAACAGCGATATGTTTCTTATTAACTTCTCGTCCACATGAGAGCCTCTCATTCACTCATGTTCATTCACCTCTGGACAATCACCTCTCATTCAGAGGTGATTGACGATTGTTGCGTTTGGAACATTCCTGCCACGAATCCCCCACTCGCGTGTCGTCGATGAGACTAAGTGTTCATGCTGTGACTCGATACGTAGACACCTTCCGACAACCCAGCATTCATTCTTCGCCTCATCATCATCAACGCCAATGGCGTTATGCCATGCCCTCGATAATCACACTCAACAAAACGAAACAGATCACTTTGCTTTGAGCGCACACCTCTAAGGTATTGGGTACATCACTTGCAGTTTAGTTGGATTTCACTTAGGCCGTAGGAACACACTGACCTGCCAAAGGAGGAGATGCCTAGTGGTGGTGAATAGCGACCACAGGGAATCTTTTTTGGTGTTCTGACCGTCTTACAGTTTGATTAGTTTGGCGGACAGGCAATAGTCGCCTATTTAAAATTAATTCATTATCCAAGACGGGTAGACTAGGCAGTCTTGAGTTTAAGTTCGGTACAGATCTGCAAGATGGGACCTCCACACCGGGGAGACCACCGCTGAAGAAAGAGCGAATGGAAACCGACTGCTCAGATTAGCGAGATGTGTGGAGGCATTGACTTACTCTGTCCTTATCCTCCCATTGTCCGGCAATTTCCACACGAGTGATGCTTTAGAGCCTCGCATTCTCGACATAATCGATTTCAGATTCGGGCTGGTGTTCGGCTCTTTGTTCAGAGCTTGTCGTTTCCTCCAGGCATCAGATTTACCGCAAAAGGTATAAAAGCTGTGTCTGTCGGCTCGGAACCCTAACTGCTCACTTCTCTTCGCATTTGCCTTCGTGCTCGCGGCCTCCATGTATACGCAATCTGGTCGTTTTTTTCCATAGCAGCAGTTGAGCTCGGCAAACGTATGCGCCGGCTGAGCACGAGGAGGAAGTTCTTCTCTCCTCGGTTGTTCGGCCTTGCGAAGGATAGTCGCGGCATGCTTCAGGAGGGCCACATTGAAATCTCGTTGTGGAGGATGTAGGGACGCCGATAACATCATTTGAGCGTCAAAGGTATCCATGGCAAAGGTCGAGTTGCCTCTTGCCCGTGGCTGGTGCCCCTTCTTGCATTCCAGTCCATAGCACAAAGGGGAGAAGAGGTTGTCAACGAGCGCTGAGTTCTCAATGGCAGGTCCCGACGCTTCACGGAAGTCTACTGCTGGAGTACTACTATCGCGGACGACCGAGAATCGGTTACGCAGTAGTATGGCTCCGCCAGGTGCCTGAACATTCACGTCGATGAGTATGTAGGGAGCGGCACTCCGTTCCGAGGTCACCTCCAAAGATTTCTCAGTCGGAGGAGACATGAACTTAACACAGCTGCTTCGTAAGCAGCGTAAACTGCAATTCTGGATCGTGCAGACGGGTAAACTGCCATTACCTGAGGATCGGCATGCCAAAGATGTATATGGAACGTGTAAAAGACATGTCATGCAAGATTCCGAACGATAATTTTCACTGACAGTCTGGCCGAGCGGTCTAAGGCGCTAGCTTCAGGCGCTAGTCCGAAAGGGCGCGAGTTCGAATCTCGCGGCTGTTACTTTTGCATGCTCCACGACTAGAATGGATTTAAACCTTTGTTGATGCTTATTTTGATCGAGACGTGAAAGATGGCGTTAAAAGATGTTTCGACATTCGGTGGGGTTGAACCCGGGTCTATTGGGTCGACCAGGGGTCGGCCAAGGGCTTAATTGAAATTTCGTGACGCCCGACGCAGAAGCGGTGGAGGTCACGGAGGATCGAGAAATGAAGCGGGCCACTTCTTGATCCTCGTTCTCACTTTCAGTTGTAATCACTATTCCGCAACTGAATAACTCTCCATCAGTGGATGCTTCGCATTTAGTAACATCAAAGTTAGTAAGAGTAAGGTTGTCTATAATACAGCCCGGATGCTCCACTCGGATCTGCAACAACAACAATCAAGCTGGAAGGCAGTCTCTAACTGAGCTTGTCGGGCAGAATCAACTCCACACAGATGTACGTACTTGGCCAATGATCGTCACGCCGTCCCGGCAGAGGCCTTGAACGATGACTCTGCGTCGGCGTAGTCTGAGAAACCCGCACACTAATAACATTCACATCTGCTGAGCAGGAGACAAACTCGCTGAAAACTACATAAACTGGGGCGATACGAATGCAGGGATTGGGATAGTAAATACGCGTGAGTGAGCAGACATAAGCAGGCGTATCGCCCAACCTGAGCATGCCTCCCGGTAGAGTATAGATTCCTGGTATCAACTGTAGCACTCTGGTTGTCGTATCACCATCACTGTGGTGTGGATCATCAATGATCTCCTGCGCAACCAAGGACAACACGGGGATCGTCGAAGTGGCTTCAACCACGCGATGGGAGGGACTCACCTGTAGCTTGCCCGACATGCTTGCGTCTACCACAATGATGTCTTGCTTCTCCCGAGCCCAGAACTCCCTCTGCCGCTTCTGGTGCTCAGGGAGGGTGTATGCGAAATGGCGATATATCTACCAGCACGATCGACGAGGAACTCCGATTCAGCACCAGCAGGCCAGCAATCACCTCAGATGCTCGCTGGGAAGATCCCTTGGAAATCCTGTCTGTAATTGCTGCAATACCCAAGCCACCTTCAGCCGCGGCCCATCGTAGTCTTGTCATGTCGCTCTCTTCTATGTTGACCTCAATGGCAATCCGGAAGGGTTGGCTTTCTCCCACCGCGGTTGTAACAACGATGCTATGCTCACTTCGCCCGGAAAGCCGTGGTATGCCGCGTAAGACGCAACCCCGTTTCTCCAGTTCTATTCCCGGCGGCAATGCAGGTGTGACACGGCTGGTGACACTATCGTCTTCTGAAGACAGATCTTGGTCACCAACCTTCACGATCAACCGTATCGGGCCGCACTCCCGACCATAACGCAGAGCCAAGTGTGGCGCATCACCATCGACGCCGTCAAGGCCGACCACTTTGGGCAGTCTTCCAATGAGGGTCACGCGGGCCTCGATTATACTGGATACCCCCTCCTGGGCTTGCACAAGAGCTACAACGAACACTGCGTCCTTGATGACCACTCGTACAGGAGGCCCGTCCTCCCGACACGATGAAGACAGCTCAGTTCGACTAGTGTCAACTAGGGTAAGTAGTCTCTCTTCAGCTGACAGAGCCAGCGAGACCTGAGCCTCCACAGAGCCCAACGGTGATACCAGATCAGCCGTTATCTGCAGTGAGAACGTCCGATACCGACCCGTCCACGATGGGTTCCCACTACCGTTCCAGCGACGCTACCGTCCTTGCCATTAGACATGCTCATCCACGTCTCTGTGTTCATGCCAATAGGGACATCCTCCGGTACGGCAGTGACCACTTTAGCGTCCTTAGCGGGTTCGAAGGCAATCTACCCAAACCATAAAGAAGGGACCCAACAGGAGACCGACCAACTGACCTTGCGAAGGCTGAGTTCTTCCTCTGTCGGTCCCTCTAGCTGCCAAACTACGACTAGATTTCCCGTACCGGGAATCTTAGGTCCGACGGCTGTTGGACGTGGCGGTAATAGGTCTTCCTTAGCTGAGGGTAACGACTTAGGACTCGCTTCTTGTGAGCTCATGGAACTGCCCGATAGTGTGCGAACTTCCATTGTATTGACAACGCAAGAGCTGGCAGGAGATACAACAAGGGTTGTATTGCTGAGACCAACGATCGACCTTAGCACTGCCACCGTGGCAGTGCCACGTATGCTGGGCTGAGCGGCTAGCGCTGCATTTACTATTTACACGGAGCCAACACCGCCTATACGAGGGTATCGCACAGGAGCATCTGTAATTTCCAGGCTTCATCCGTGTTGGCAACCGTTCCGTCTGTTATCCTCACTGACGTCCTTCGCAGTTCGCCCAGCTACCCGTCTTAGTCCTCAATACCTTCCCCTGGCAGTGTCGGAATATCTATTTAGTTTCCTCAGTGATGCTCGAGACCTTCCTCACAACGTTATGGAGAATTACACACGACTTGGTACAAAGTCTAACCATAACTTCCCCACATTTCCCTTGTAATCTTCATATTGTCACAAACCCATGTCGTTGACCTTGTGCAAATTTGCTAACCCTGCTTCCTGGTGATCTTAATTTCTTAGGAAGATGAAATCAGCAGTGAAGAGTGATAGCTGTAAGATGATGATGATGACGATAAGTCCCTCTGGAAGACGTCCCAAGCTCGGCAGAGGACGGGGAACCTCGTAGAATTCAGTCAAAAAAGTTGAGTCTGGTGATCGAAAAAAAAGGCCCAACCCTTCAAACTGCTCAGTGAGTGCGAATGACTGACAAATTCCGGTGCCATTTTGAAGCAACCGGCGAGCTCCCCAGTTGCTCTAGTAGAGATTCGCGACAACATATTTCTAGAGCTCCGAAGTGGATCTAAGAGAAAGGTAGCACAGTAGTTGAAAACCTCAACAACCGCACTGCCTCTCCCGACCTCATCCATGCGAGCGGCAAAGGACTAGTAGCGGTAGTACAATGCCGTGGGAATCAACGCAACCGTCCATGTGTCATTATCGAGAAACATATACCAATTTTAAGGGCTCTCACTGGAGGATATCAACCACCCTCCTCTACTACTGATGTTGTTCGCTACTACTACCCACTGCCTATTGATGCTTGGCCTGTTGTAGTAGCCTCTTCTGCATGAACACGTTGGTCTCCATCATATTCTGAGCGCAACGCCACAAACAGGTCTGCTCCGAAGTGGACAGAGACTTGCCAGGAGTCTGAGCAGTACAAGATGAACAACAGTAACGACACGAGTTGGCGAGTTACCGAAACGCATTTGTCGAAACAGAGTCCGGTGAGCTTGACCATAGTCTTCTGACTTTCAATGATCATATTTAACTGCATCATCTGTTGCTGAGCAGCCTTGTGGTCATCAGAACTATGATCACTAGTATAGGATGATGTAGTGTCCATTATAGGGAGGAGGCTGGTGAAAAAACGGGGTGCTTCAACACAGCATGTCGCCGCCGTTGGTCTATAGATTCTTCCGGATGCGCTCCCCCCTGCCGTGAAAAGCTCCCTCTGTAGCCCTTTTACTGCTGCATGTATGCACACGAAGCCATCCCTAGCCCCATTCCTCACTCATTAGTAAATGGTGTTTCGTGTGCTATTCCGTTCTTCATGCGTCTCTTTTCAGAGACGCTGGAAGAACGATGAAAATCGCCCCTCGTTATGATCACCAAACTCTGCCGAGTTCGGCAGTAATGTATAGGAGTTCTAATACGGACCTAAACGCCTTGGTGGAATTGACGTATGTATAAGGTCACTGCCAAGTCAAACAGAATGAGAGGAACCTAAATCTTGCAATCTAGTATCTTCACAATTTTGAAATTGTAAATAGCGCGTTCGCCCGAGCGATCCATAGCCTTTGTTCGTACAGTCCGGAGTCGACCTATACCGGTATGTTCGCCAAGGAAATCGTAATCGACTGCCGCGGGCACCTTCTGGGCCGCCTCGCGAGTAATAAGGGGGTGTCTAGGGTTGGGGTCCATGGCTGACCTGTTTTGAATCTTTCTCGTCCGCTCAGTGGATTCGTGTTAGCTCCTGATTGCTAGGCCTCCTGGACTTGCCATTAGACCAATATTGAGAAAGTTACGGTATTGTTGTTCTTCTTCAGGCATGATCGCTAAGGAGCTTCTTAGCGGTCAGAAGATCGTTGCTGTCCACTGTGAGGGCATCAACATCTCTGGCTCCTTGTTCCGTAACAAGCTGAAGTACGAGAGTTTCAAGCGCAAGCACACCAACTCCAACCCCAAGAAGGGCCCTATCCACTTTAGGGTAATCACAAGATCGTCTCTTCCTGTGGTCCACTCATCAACTCTTTCGTTTAGGCCCCCTCTAAGATCTTGTGGAGGACTATCCGCGGTATGATCCGCCATAAGACCGCCCGCGGCCAGGCTGCTCTTGATCGTCTGAAGGTTTTCGATGGTATGCCGCATCCTTACGACAAGGCCCCCAAGCAGGTCATCCCTTGCGCCCTCAAGGTACCGATGCTCTAGCTGGCCTCGTTTTCTCTTATTGTTTTTCTACTGTAGGCCTTAAGACTGAAGCCCACTCGTAAGTTCTGCTGCCTCGGTGACTTGAGCGAGAGGGTTGGCTGGAAGTGCAAGTCTCTTGTGGAGCGTCTCACTGAGCGTCGTAACCTCCACAAGGCCGAGTACTACACGAAGGTCACCAAGACCATCCGCAAGGTCAGGTCTGAGGCCCAGAAACAGGTTGCTGCTGACCCTAAGCTCAAGGCTGAACTTGCTACTGTTGCTCCCATCAGCTTCTAAGAAGAAGGCAGTTTGATCCCTCGAATGTCGGATGAAGATCGACTTCCTACTAGGCGGCTAACTTTCCGGGAAAGTGCCCTTTTGTGTTGAGTATTAGTCGCGAAATATCGGCATGCACTGTTTGCTTGTTTGGGTCCTGTGGCTCTTAAGTGCTCCTGACTCATTTCACAGTGCGATAGTAATAACGAGAGAGTTAGCTAGGCCCGTGTTAAAAGGCTTTGGTCTTAACGTGCATGGTTTAGTGTTACAGCTCGTTAACAAGCGTAATGAATACCAATGATGATAGCAAGGCTCCCTCTTCTGCCATGGTCATAGCTGGCCTAGCGTGGAGACTCCTGCCACTCATCGATCCCTATAATAGCTGATGATGATAGTCGGTACGTCTCTGAGATTGTTGATGAGATACCTTTTCTTTTCACCTTTCCACTGAAGCATAATAGTAAGTGTGGTATCGGGGAAAAGCTCGTTCACGGATACTTGTTCCGTCGAGTCGTGACTGTCTCCGTATAGTAACGGTCAACCGCCAGGGCATAGCAGACTCTAGCTTCACCTCCGGAGATTGCTTTTATATTGCGGGTCCCACATATCAAGGATAGAGAAAGAAATTTCTCGCAGAGGAGTTCACTGTAGTTTTTAATGTATTCACGAATGTAGTAGACGTGGTTATCTTTGGTACACAATGAAGATTAAATAATCATCATCATATCAACAAGTTGAAAATGATAGTAAATGTGGTATCGGGGATAAGCTCGTTCACGGATACGTGTTCCGTCGAGTCGTGACTGTCTCCGTATAGTAACGGTCAACCGCCAGGGCATAGCAGACTCTAGCTTTACCTCCGGAGATTGCTTTTATATTGCGGGTCCTACATATTAACATATCCAATTGATATATAATTAAGAGTGAATGAAAAAACAGATTCAAAGAGTTAGTCTAACAATACAGAAGCATGAGAACGGCGAGCTGTGCTGTGCTCGTTGATGAATCCGATGTCCATCAAGGAAAGAGTGTACCACGCATATGTAGTGGGACGGCAAATACTGTAGCTCAGCGCATTTTCTGTGTGTTCGCTCAATCATCTAGACTCCAGCCCATGTCGTGAATCGGGCGTAACTGTTCAGCGCCAAGGCTTGAAGTTGTAGAATCAAACAAGTTATCGTTATGAACAATTCCTCATGAATACTATTGCAGACGTTTCTCCCATCACGAAATTGACGAACACAGGCCATAAGAAGGTAGCGGAAACTGTCTCGAATAGTACAACAAAAGCGTGCACATAGTAAATTGATACTGTATTATCATCTCATTCGACACCCATCTCTCGACTGAGGGCGCTATAGAGATCATCAAGGGCCGACCCAGACGATACTGTACTAGGAGATACCGCAATAGTGGGTACACTTGAGGAAGGGCTAGGACTACTCACCGACACGGGGGGAACCTGAGAGTAGCAAGAGCCGATAGTAATACACACAGCAACAACATCAACTCCTTACCTCAGCAGCAACAACAGCAGTTTCACTCGAGGGCGCGCTCTCCTTAGACTCTCCTGGTGGAATAATTTCTTGAACTGGAGTTGGCTTTGGTTTAGCAACCTTGGCCTGCCTGGGCCTCTTAGTCTGCCTCGGCTTTTTAGCGACCTCGGCCTCCCTCTTCACGCCCTTACCATTACTCGTCTTCTCCCCACCTGCAGCCTCCACCGTAGCATGCTTAGTCGAGCCTAGGAGCTCCTTGATACTAGCACTCAAGGACTTGATCTTGTCACTAACGACAGGGGCAGCAGATGAGGAGATCTCGCTACTTGTTGCAGACCTAGCTGGACTCCGCCGACGCCAACTAGAGTCTGTCCCTGTAGAACTCTCCTCCTTAGTCTTGTTAGTGCTCCACTTCGACACTTTATTATGCTGCCTTTGGACCTCCTCCTTGGTCTCATCAACAACCAACTGAATTGCCTTCAACCGCTCCTCCTTCTCCTTCTCGGTCTCCTGCCTAGGTTTCGCCTTGGCCACAGGCCCAGGCTTTCGACCTCTCCTGCGTTTCGTCGGTCCACCTTCTGGAGCCGGCAACGATGCATTAGAGTGAGTCGCATCTTCAGCCTGTACCCCTTCTGGCGCTGCAGCGCGACCACTGCTCCTCCCACTGCGCTTTCCCGCAACACCCCCACTCTTCTTAATCGACAAGTCGGTTGTGTTGGGTCCTCCATCAACGCGAGCTGGTCGCGGCCTCTTGTAAGGTGAGTCCCTAGTCCCCTTACGGAAGGCCTCTACCAGGCGGTTCAAGTCTGCAGGAGTCTGAACAAGCAGAAAGTAATCGAACCTCGCGACCATGCCTCGCCTACCGCTATAGCGTCGAGCACGCCCAACGCAGCCTGCAGGGCGGAGCGGTGTTCGCCAGATGAGCTATGAGATGGTAGGAAGTCTAATGGGGACTTGGCTATAGTACTGAAAGGCATAGTGTGAGCATCGAAAGAACCGTGAACAAGCATGCCCCCATGCTTGACAGCGAGTCCAAGAGAGGCACATGTTAGCTGCACCCACAGCTGCTTCGATCGTCTCGAAGAGCCTTGATATTACTTAGCGAGCTTTGATGCTTTCCAGACCCCCTCCCAGTCTTCCATACGCAGTTGGTTCCAGCTTAGCTTATCCTCTTCTATGTTGCACTGCAGCAAGGGCTGCCGCCGCCGCCGATGATGATGATGGTGGTGATGCTCATCCGCCTTTTCTCGGACCGTGAGCCGGGGACTTGGTCGGCTCTCGAGGCTTGTCATTGAAAAGACTAGGACCAAATTCCCATCATCCATTATCAGCAAGCTCATCGGACTCAACACGATCAGACAGGAAGGGGAAAGGGACGTTGAACACACCAGAGAAGTCGTCGAGGCAGAAAAGCAGACCTATGCTGCAATCGACAGCAGTGCGGGAGAATATGCACATGGCCAAGTACATGTGTTGGCGACGAAACGAAGATGTTGTAGGAGCTGGGGCAAATTCCAATCGGCTGAACTTCTATAACTCGCGAGAAAATTCTTGAGCTCAGCTGAGGAAAGCGAATATATAATCCGAAAGTGATCAAGGGTATAGCACCCGAAACGTCTCCCTGTACCTCTACAACAATTGAAAGAGCACAGACCGTACGATAGCGAGTTGTTCCTAAGAGAGGCAGTAATGGTCATTCTAACAGCAGCTAACGCAGCGGCAACAGTAACAGCAACCGAGATCCTCATGCGCTCGTCAGCTCTACACACTACCCTTAAGACAATAACACTGCGCCGGGTCCAGTCTTGAGCGTCGGGCAGGAGACCATACAATAAAATAACACCCAAACCTACACGGCGGTCGGATACATTGTGGAGGAGGATGTAATGAGCTGAGGAGAAACATTCGGACATAACACAAGTCGAATAGGACAGACCAGTAAGTGTCCATAAGATGGTATGACCAGTATCATCAGCAACGGTGCTTCACCTCACAACCTTGCACACTACTTCATCCACACGGCGTCGTTAATTCAACAATCACGTTCAACTGCCAGGGCCTCTCAGCAGCCTCGCCAATAGAGGGGTCGACGATGCCTTGGGCTTGGCTTTGATATGTCCTCTAAGCCCTCCGGCACCTCCCGGCTTCACACGTGGTACAGTATTCCTGCCCAACCGAGGTTTCACTCGTCTATGTTCATGGTCTTCAGCGACAGACTGTGGCTCCTCGTCAGCCTTCTCCCCCATACCCTCACGAAATGAGTCCACTAGATTATTAAACTCCTTAGGACTCTGACGACAGTGCAAAGGTTGGAATCCCGTTAAGGCCATTTCACCCACCACTATAGAGTCCAACACCCTCAACACATCTTCTAGGGCAGGCCGATCATTGGAGTGGCAACGAGGTGGTAGGAAATCCAGAGGGGACTCGATCACAGGGCTGAGGAAGAACAAACTCAACCAGGCGAGCAGAGATGAACAGCACAACAGATAGGGACCATCGGAAGGAGATTAATGAGAGGTAACCCTATCTCTTCTTCAAGACAATTCCACGCCTATAACACCGCGAGTTGAGCCCCGCCCAGTACTTGTCCTCCGCCAGCGTAGACGCCTCCCATACACAGTCCCAATCCTTCTCCTGCATCACTCCCCAATCAACCTCCCTCCCACTCAACTGCCGCCCTTTATCCCCCTTCCCTCGAGCCGTTGACCGAGGACTCTTCCGACGATCATGAGTGGCCATACGTTCAACCTTAGACTTTGATCCCTCTCAGATGACTCCACTTATACTCAACTCCGTATGTGGCCGAGAAACAACGTTTGGCAGTATACAAAGGACGTTCAGTGGACCTTGAGACGACGATGTATCTGAGGGAACCTCTGACCTTCCTCTTCAACTTGCAATAGTGCCTACAACCCGCACGCCTTGGTATTTCTTCACATTACTACTCTGCTTGGCCAAAGCACACTGGCAGTCTGCATGGCAGACGTGAACTCGACCCTCCAAGGCCAGGTTGAACTGACAACAATAAAGGTGTCATAGCGACAGAACAGACAAGCCTCTTCCCCTTCTTCCCAAACAGACCCCAACCGTCCCTCTCACTACCTTTTTCCGCAGTTGCCCCCAAGTCCACTGGTATACGTTGAGCTTGTCGCGAGCCATACGGGAGAAGAACCTAAAGGAGCACCATCGAGTACAAGTACTGATACTCTCGACAATACTCATTCTGAAGCTCTTCCTGCTCCTCCTCATCAGCAGCAGTAGGGACCTCCTTTCCGTACTTCTCAGCCAATTTCTTACACACATTCAACTCCTCCTCGTTAACCTGAAGAGATCATTTCCACCAACATCCCCGCTCGCCGACCAGCAGACCTTCGGGAGCGTCCACTCAGCCTTCTGAGGAATAACCTCCGGCAGTTTGTCGTAGTACATATCCTTCAAGTTGAAACTGTTCATATTCTGCAGGTAAGTTCTACGCTTATCAAACCTGAATTCAAGCACATTTCTACCCCGTCAAGACAACCCCGTGGTACTACTTCTCTTTGAAGGTGTCGTCCTTGATGGCCTTAGGGTTCTGGTAGAGTAGATTCTTAGGCGTCTTTCCCTTCCGCCTCCCCTTAGCCCGAGCAGCTCTCTTCACTCTGTTAGTCCTCTTGATCTGCATAACGTGAGCAAGCTGAAGAGCATTGTGCCTTATTACCACCACCACCACACAAGTCAACTCGACACTGTATGAAGAAATGACTGTGGCCCATGGCTGCTGTGATATGAGTTGTCATACTTATAATACAGCAGACGATATATGAGTTGACATCTGTACGATTTCTTGAGGACTTTACTAAGCTGAATCCGATAGAGGAAAGCCATACGGCAACGTCTAGAAGAAGTTCCGATTGGAATGGCATGAGCACATATTCGAGCACATATACATTCCTTTCTGGATTGTGGAACCAGAGGCTATCTCCATCATATTCAATTTTCTTCCCTGTGTAACCTCCCAAACCGGCACCTGTTCGGCCTCCACGTCATCATGATCATCCGAAAACAACATATTCCGCCACTGCCATGCTACCTGTGACAGCCGCTGCCGACGTCGACGATTACTCTTATCACCGGCGACGCTACGTTTTAGAGTTGATAAGATATCATCACGAACCTGAAATACCATCCGTTGCCATAATCTGATCCGTGCATATGGATATGGTTCCTCGATGACAACAACGGAACCCCTTAAATGTTACCTTTGGATAATATCGAGTACACGCTCTCCTCTACTACTTGTGGTGTACCACAGGTCATCGAGGAAGCATATCCATAGTTTGTCAGTACGGTCGCACATTTGTCTTGCGAGGCCAATGCAAGCACGGTTCCGATTGCGGGTATGCCCACGACTGGAGCGAGCTAAGGCAGGCTCCTGATCTCCGGAAGACCAAAATGTGTCAGCTCGTGGTGCTGACTACGGACTGCACAGAAAAGAATCGCGAGAAAAGCGCATGGATTTCTAATCGATATTCACAAGATCCTCAATGCTTCAACTACTCCCTTATATTATCCTAACAGACATGGAAATGCGATCCCGTATTTTCTATGTATCACCCAGGCTCAGGCGGGAATCTTAAAGTCTCACCAAGACACCCCACTTTGCCCAGTGACGCCTCATCTCGTTAAGGTGCTGTCACTACGACATGGATATTGATATTACGGGAATCATATCAATGAATATGAGAGCAACTACTTCCTATTAGGATAGACTAGTTATAGTGTGTGCGAGCTTGCGACTAGTATCGGGCCCTCTCATTATAGTAAATACCATTATGGCTGATAACACATCATCAGCATCGTCATCATCAGCACAACCTATGGACGGTATCGAGAAGGAGTCCAACGGCCACAAGCCGACAGTGATAGTCGTCATT
Organism: Perkinsus marinus ATCC 50983; assembly: GCF_000006405.1. Taxonomy (NCBI): domain Eukaryota; phylum Perkinsozoa; order Perkinsida; family Perkinsidae; genus Perkinsus; species Perkinsus marinus. Next base: position 704,265 of record NW_003217015.1, read on the forward strand.
GGGTAGTGATGTGGCAAAGGAGTGGTAGGACATAGTGGTCATATCTTCAGCATGGCCGGCGCTGGCAAGAGCACTTTCGTCCATCGCCTATACCTTCACTTAACAGCCCAGGAAAAGAGGGTATATTCAGTCAACTTGGACCCAGCCGTACGCAACGTACCGTATCCTACCAATATCGGTACGCCAGCATCATCCACCTAAGATGCCACTCATCGTTTCTTCATCAGATATTAGAGACACTGTCAAGTACAAGGATGTTATGAAGCATTTTGGCCTCGGCCCCAACGGCGCTATCATGACCAGTTTAAATCTGTTCGCAACACGGTAGTGCCTCCATCGCCCTTCACTCGTCCGCTACATAAACCTCTTTAGGTTCGACCAAGCGATGGGGTTGATTGACCAGCGAGCACCGGAGCTTGATTACGTCATAGTAGACACACCTGGTCAAATAGAGGTCTTCAACTGGTCTGCTAGTGGCACTATCATCCTCGACTCCCTCGCCATGGCCTATCCTACGGTTACCTTGTAATGCTACTATCATTCATGGTACCCTACATAGTGGTACTAGGTTCGTTCTGGATACAGTACGTTGTACCTCCCCTACTACATTTATGAGTAATATGCTGTATGTGACCAGTATAATGTAGGGGAGGCATAGCATGGGGTCAGCTGGAAGACTGTACTGCTAGGTACAAGACCAAGCTACCTACAGTTGCCGTCTTCAATAAATGCGATGTGCACCCGTCTGATAGCTGTAGTGATAGGGATGGTTGGAATAGCAGAGGCGAGGTATTGAGTCGTATGCAGGCACGAGATGGATGTCCGATTGGGAGTCGTATATTGATGCTGTACGGAATGATGAACAGAATGGCCCTGATCATGGTGGCGGGTAGTATTACTCATGGGAGGATTGGCTACAGTAGAGGCGTAGTAGTGGTAGTAGTAGTGCTCATGGGAGGACTAGCTACAGTATAGGCCGTAGTGGTAGTAGTAGTACTGCTCATAGGAGGACTAGCTACAGTAGAGGCCGTAGTAGTAGTAGTAGTACTGCTCATGGGAGGACTAGCTACAGTATAGGCCGTAGTGGTAGTGGCAGGAGTAGCATGTAGTATCTATAGAGGAGCCGGTAGTTGTCGTTCATTCCTCTCTCCCTAGTAATCTTCTCTTCCCGACAGATACATGAGCTCTTTAATGAGGAGTATGGCCATCAACATCAGCGAGTTTTATGAGAATCTCGCTCACGCTTCGGTAGGCCACCTCTAGGCGTGTCTTCAACTCATATGCAGCTACCCAGGTGTCATCCCTCACTGGCATAGGCATGGGGGATTGTGAAGCACAGATCATCGCAGCAGCAGAGGAATACGAGGAGTGGGCCAGAGGGGCACTGTAGTTGAGCATATTCTCCTTTTGGATCAGGTCGTATGTTCCTTATCTAGAGGCACGTAAAGCGGCTATCCATAAGCACCGTGTGGAGCTGGCCAAGCAACAGTTGAAGGTATTAGACAATCAGGATGCCAAGAGGAAGCAGCAACAGCAGCAGAAGGCGCCCACTGTGGCGGACGAGGGTAATATATCTCTGCAAGGCATCAGATAGTCGGATAGTCGGACCTTATCACATACTAGCAATAAAAACACTCTAATGGAGTTCTATTCACACGCACTAATGGGTCGTCGGAATGGTGACTGGATTAAATTGAAATTGAGTAATGTGAACATAGCAGGAGCTGACTCGTTATCTCGTCGAACCTTTTTGTTATGGTGATATGTAATCCTAATGTCATCAGCTTAAAAGGCGAAGTCATGTATATTCTATTGGTAGGTGCTGGGGAGGAAGTCGATGAAGAGGAAGACGCTGAGGATCTAGCCAAGTTCCGTGAGATGTTGGCTCAACATGCCAATCCGGAGAGGGCTACTGCAAAGGGGATAGCGGAAGAAGATGAGGCCAAGAGGATGCGCAAATAAATGCTCTGTCCAACGTACTTAACAAACCGTTCCTTGTTTCTGAACTCAGGGATTGTGTTACATGGTTACTATCAATGCTTGCGGTAGGGTGGTAGATGTAATGAGCTCTAGGGCGACATCAGTCTGTTTTGAGAGTCGCCTGTGGTGACGGTAGTAGCCAGTGGATGCATTCACCACTGTATATAGTGGCTACTACGATGCACTTAGTATTGCCTCTGTCAAGTAGTACTTGAATTTCTCCTAGTGTGGCATATTCCTGCAATGGGCATTCTAGTGATGTTGTGTGGCCATACCACACTTCCTCCAAATCGGCTTCACCTTCCCTATGAAGTAGTTGAGTCAGATCGTCATCAATCAAGTTGAGCCCTTGTAATTTAAAAGCATCTAGTAGTATGTCATGGCCTACCATACTTTTCCTGGCTGTATACCTCCTCACTACAGCTCTCTGTGTATATGCTGTTGCTAGGGGTTATGCTGATGCTGAGAAGTGCAGCACTGAGAGGATCAACCGCAGTTTTGGTATACCACACCCGCGGCAAACTGCTTTGAAATCTATGGTGGCATTTAGGTGAAGTTCCTAGCGATTGGAAAGCCTTCATTAGACCTAAATCTCTGCGGTCTAATTTCGTGTCAATAATGGTAGGTCTCCTACAGTCCTATTGTCATCGTGGCTTGTGTCAGATCCTAGCTGTAACTGTGGTACCTCTCAAGTTCATTGCCGTTATTTTCATCCACGTGGTTGCCCTTATCGGTCTCTATACCCTCCCTACCCGAATTTTCCTCAAGCTGCTCAGCTACTGCTGTGCCGCGCTGGTCAAGATAACGGGTGCATCCTCAGCCCAAGATTATGTCTCCTCCCATCTCGCGTCCGTAGGTATCACTGTGAGAGAGGAGGGCACGAGGCTTCCAGCCAACGAGGTCCCTACCATTGTTTCTAATCATGTATCATATTTCGATATACTAGTAAGACTGCTTCGCTCCGCTAGGCGTATTGCCGTTTTCCTTTCGTAGATCATGCTCTCTCGTAGAGTTCCAGTGGCATTCGTCGCCAAGAAGGCCGTAGCAAAATACCCCGTCTCGGGCGATATATGCACCTCATTAGGCAGCGTGTAGGAGGATGGCCACCAGCCTGTCAAGAAGTCATGTACCCATGGTCAGGTACGTGAGTAGAGCTAAGGATCCCAAAGAGAGGGAACGAGTGATGGCTGCTATTGGTGACAAGCAAAAACGTAAGTCTCAGGAATAGCAGGCCTCGGTCGAAGTGGTTTTTGTTGGTCAGGTGTTATGGAGGGCAGGTCTCGTTATCAATTGTGTGTATTTCCCGAAGGAACTACCTCTAATGGTACCTCCCTGATGCATTATCATGATGGTGCCTTTCATAGCATGTTGCCGGTGAGCTAAGCTGCTCCCTACTGTCATTACTACTACTCCAATGACAGGTACAACCGCTG